>NW_025944352.1:109889-404073 GCF_000764305.2 Hyalella azteca
ATTCGCGCGGAAGAGATTGAAACTTATATTCGCCAACTGAAGAAAATGTAAAAACTTCAAAATTATTTCATAGCATGGGTTTGCTTGAGATCCAAGTTCATTTGCAGTAGTTATCCGTTAATTACCTAATTCAAAAACGACTGAACCCGAAGTAACGGAAATCGAATACATTAACAATTTCAAGGTCAATTCAACACTGGGAACCTGCCTTTCTAACTGACCACAGGGCAGGTGAGTGTGTTTGCTAACTTAGTTTGTTGATAGGAAGAAGAACTCGAAATAACATTATATATAATAACCTAATATTATCCTAATAACAAAATAATAACCTAATATTCTCATAATGACATTATAATAACCTAATATTCTCCTAATAACATTACTATAACCTAATATTCTCCTAATAATATCATAATAACCTAATATTATCCTAATAACAAAATAATAGCCTAATATTCTCATAATGACATTATAATAACCTAATATTCTCATAATAACATTACTATAACCTAATATTCTCCTAATAATATCATAATAACCTAATATTATCCTAAAAACATTATTATAACCTAATATTTTCCTAATAACATCATAATAACCTAATATTATCCTAAAAACATTATTATATCCTAATATTCTCCTAAAAACAAAATAATAACCTAATATTCTCCTAATAACTTTGTTATATCCTAATATTCTCCTAATAACATTATAATAACCTAATATTCTCCTAATAATATTAAACTGGCATAATATATATAGTCGTTATGGGAAAGATTGAAAAGGAAAATGGAAATATGAATAAAGTGAGTCAAGAAGAGAGCAGCAAGAGCTGTACGAATAAAGTGGGCCAAGGAGAGAGAAGCAAGGGCCTGTCTCTTATACACATCTAGATGTGTATAAGAGACAGCGTGGATGCACTGAGGTGCGCGTGGATGCACTGAGGTGCGCGTGGATGCACTGAGGTGCGCGTGGATGCACTGAGGTGCGCGTGGATGCACNTGAATAAAGTGGGTCAAGAAGAGAGAAGCAATAAGGGCTGGACGAATAAAGTGGGCCAAGAAGAGAGAAGCAAGTGCTGTACGAATAAAGGGAATGTAAGAAGGAAGGCAATTAAACTGGCGATAGAATTTCTGCAAGGCTGATGTGAACTGGAAAATTGAGCCTCATTCTTAATAAATCTAGCAACTAATATATATCTAGCAGATATTATTTATCTAGCACAAAATATATATCAAGCTCATAATATATTTTTACAAATAATAAATGTCCAGCAGATATTATTTTCACTATAATTGCAAGCAAAATTTCATTGACAATCGCTTTTTTCGTTCAGCTTAATTATTCTAGTTTGTTTATTTGCTTTATATTTGCTTTCTCTAAGAATAATCCAATAGGAACCTAACCGTGATTAAAACGTTTATAGATGTATTATTATAATGCTTTGATTAAATTTTATCTTGTGGCTCAAACCAGCATTGCCGTCAAATAAGGATGCTGATTGTAGCTCATATATATACTCCAACTTATTCTAAAAAAACACATGTAGTAATAGCTAGATAGATAGCCCTTATCCACCATTTGTGTGTACAACGACCTGATGAAACAATCCACGCTATTATTATAGCCACGGAATCAGTATAGCCGGCTAATTCAAACTCATATTCTTAACTAAACCCAAAATATCTTAATGAACCATTGCCCAAACCTCCGTCGAACCTTTACTAAATGCCAGTCTGATATCAACCAAACCTCATGAACAAGTTTTCTGAAGTAATCCACACCTTTCATTATTTCCATACATAATTTAATCGTAAAATTTCTATTTAGATCGCTCAGCCCTGATCACTCAATTGATATTTAGAATTCTTATATTCGTCGCTCAACTTCGATTACTTTACAGTAAGATTACTTTAGTTTCTTTATACTTTGCTCAGCTCCGATTACACACTTGATAACTTTTATTCCTAGATACATCGCTCAGTTACGATTACTTTTTTTGAGATTACTTTAGAACCTTTATACTTCGGTCAATTTTAATACACAAAATATTGCTTGAATTCCTGTATTTACTTCGCTCAGCTTCGATCACTTTTTTAAGAACACTATAGTACGTTTATACTGCGCTCAGCTTCGATCACAAACAATATTACTTAGATTCCTATATATATTGCGCTCATCTTCGATTAGTTTTTTAGGAAGAATAGTTTCTTTATACTTAGCTCAGCTTCAATCGCACACATGATTACTTTAATTCCTATATTCTTCACTCAGCTTTGATCACAAACATGATTACTATAATTGCTATATACTTCGCTCAGCCTCGCTCGCACTCCTGATTATTTTAATCGACGATGATCGCTAATTGTCTTACAATCCAGGCTGCAGATCGTCGCGATCGCACGAAGATCGCATGAAGATCGAGCAGCAGAGATCGACGGCTGGATCTGGCGGCAGCGAATTATTCTCTATAAAAGGCGTTGATTTCATTACAGGAGGCTGTACGAATAAAGTGGGTCAAGAAGAGAGAAGCAAGGGCTGTACGAATAAAGTGGGTCAAGAAGAGAAAAGCAAGAGCTGTACGAATAAAGTGGGTCAAGAAGAGAGAAGCAAGGGCTGTACGAATTAAGTGGGTCAAGAAGAGAGAAGCATGGGCTGTACGGATAAAGTGTGTCAAGAAGAGAGAAGCAAGAGCTGTATGAATAAAGTGGGTCGAGAAGAAAAAAGCAAGAGCTGTACGAATAAAGGGAATGCAAGAAGGAAGGCAATTAAACTGGCGATAGAAGTTCTGCAGGGTTGACGTGAACTGTAAAATTGAGCCTTATTCTTAATAAATCTAGCAACTAATAAATATCTAGCAGATATTATATATCTAGCACAAAATATGTATCTAGCGCATAATATATTCTTACAAATAATAAATGTCCAGCAGATATTATTTTCACTATAATTTCAAGCAAAATTTCATTGACAATTGCCATTTTTCTCGCTGAATTATTCCAGTTTGTTAAACTGCTTTATATTTGCTTTCATTAAGAATAATCTAATATGAATATAACCGTGACTATACCGTTTATAGATGTATTATTATAATTGCTTTAATTAAATCTCCTCGGATGGCGCAGACCAGCATTATAACAGTCAAATAAGATTACTGATTGTAGCTCATATACTGTAGTCTCCAAGCTCATTCTAAAAAAACACATGCAGCAATAGCTAGATAGGTAGCTCCCTATCCATCATCTGTGTTTATCCCGACCTGAATGAAGCAATCCACGCTGTTATTGTATCTATTGAATCGGTTTATTTTGCTAGTTTAAACTCACATTCTTAACTAAACCTAAAGTATCGTAGTTAACCATTCTCCAAACCTCCATCGAACCTTTACCAAATGCCAGTCTGATGTCAACCATACCTCGTGAACATGAACAAGTTTTCCTGAAGCGATCCACACATTAAAATATTTCCATAAATAATTTAATCGTAAATTTTCTGTACAGATCGCTCAGCCATGATCAATTAACTAATATTTAGAATTCTTATATTCTTCGCTCAGCTTCGATTACTTTACAGCAAGGCTAATTTAGTTTATATATACTTTAGCTTCTATATTACACACATAATTACTCAAATTCCTATATACTTCGCTCAGCTCCGATCCCACGCATGATAACTTTAGTTGTTACATTCTTCGCTCGATCAGTTACGATTACTTTTTTTGAGAATACTTTAGTACCTTTATACTTCGGTCAGCTTCTACGCACAAAACATTACTTGAATTCCTATATTTACTTCGCTAAGCGTCGATTACTTTTTTAAGAAGATTACTGTAGCTTTTTTATACTTCGCTAAGCTTCTTTATCACATACTTTATTACATTAAGCTCAGCTACTTTATTTTAGCTCAGCTTAGATTACTTCATACCAAGATTACTTAAGTTTCTTTATACTTCACTCAGGCTCGATCGCACTCCTGATTATTTTAATCGACGATGATCGCTAATTGTCTTACAATCCAGGCTGCAGATCGTCGCGATCGCACGAAGATCGCATGAAGATCGAGCAGCAGAGATCGACGGCTGGATCTGGCGGCAGCGAATTATTCTCTATAAAAGGCGTTGATTTCATTACAGGCGCCATTAGAATGATTGGCTTTTAAATTGACTAGTGGTGAGTGTGGTGAGTGGTGCAGGCATGCGGGTGTGGTGAGTGTGGTGAGTGGTGCAGGCATGCGGGCAGGCATTAACCCGAGTATCATATATAGTTGGGGTCTTCTATCCGTAGTATGGCCCACAATAAGTCGGCGATAAAACAGCCATGATTTTCAATCGTCTAAAAGGCTTCTGGTCCGCTTGGCCGCAGCCGCCGACAGCCCTAGAAGGTAGAACGAGTGCCCCGCTCCCACAAAGCAGCTCCGCCCACAGCGAGTTAATCGACTGCGAAATAAGTCGTCGACATCGCGTTTCAGAGCATCTCTTGAAGCGCGACTTTTGCTGGGTCTTTGTCGGGTCTGTGGTGGTCTTTGTCGGGTCTTTGTCGGGTCTTTGCTTGGTCTTTGTATGATCAATGCTGGGTCTTTGTTGGGTTTATGTTGGGTCGTTGCTGGACCTTTCCTGGGACTTAGATGGGTCTTTGGTGGGTCTATTTATGGTCTTTGCTGGGTCCTTTCTGAGTATAAGCTTGATCTATGCTGAGTATTTGCTGGTCTTTTCTGGGTCATTGCAGGGCCTAAGGTGGGCCAGGCTGCAAGGCAGGGCAAGAAGGCTCATGATTTGCATGCATGGCTGCCCCACAAGACGCCCCTTGAGTTCTTATTCTCTTAGGCGTTCTCGAATGCCTTGAGATTTGCTTCTGAAGGCAATGAGATCCACAAGTTTGGGACGTGCGGTGGTATTGCTGGGGAGGGCGAGGCTGTTGGGACCACTGAGATTGGGGGAGTAGGTGTCTTCAGGGCGGGGATTGCGAAGTAACAGCGTTAATTACTAATCCGGTGCCTGTAGGCATGATTGCAGTAATAACGCTCATCACTGCAGTGCCATTAGGCATGTTGCAGTAATAACGCTCATTCCTGCGGTACCTGTAGGCATGTTGCAGTAGCTAATTACAAGCTGATGAACAGAAAACTTGAACAATCAAGGGAAAAAAGCAGCATATTGAATAAAAGGAATGAAACATAAAGGAGGTGAACTTCCAAGTTGAGCTCGGGACTCTTCAAGTCGTATAATTTATGTATGTCGTAACCGCGCGGTCGTATAATTAACACTGCACGGAGCCGATACTCGCGTCGTAAATTTGCACCACGCAGCACGCACCACGCGCCGCTCGCCACGCAGCACGCATCAAATGGCAATGCGCAGCACGAGCACACATAACGCATCACACATCACGCAGCACACATCACACTTTGCACAGCACGCACCACGCAGCATTCAACATGAACCACGCAGCACACATCACGCAGCACGCCCCTCATTAGTCGCCACGCATGCGATAGCCGGAGATACTGAGATCGATTGTTCTTAAAAACTGCCGCTTAATTTCACAATGGAGAAAAACAGGCGCAGCCACACAAGATTTTCATTAAGATTGTTAAGATTTGGTAGTGGACGATGCGATATTGAATCGTAACTAAGTATGACCTAAGGTGGTTCAGTTGTAGGGGGATCCGAGGATGTAGAGGAACAGCGTAAACGATTGCAGAATATACTTTAGGATTATAGTTCGGCTTAGAGTTTAGGATAATCTAAGTTTATAGGTTGGAGCTTTAACATTGATGTCTTCGGCGTCCATTTGAAATGAATAAGTATAGAGTGTCTCTTCTACTCCGACGTTAATTTAGGGTTACTGTCCTGATTGTCACGAACAGGAGTAAGGGCTTACACACGACTGTTCTCGGATTCCTGAGGATTCAATTCCTGAAGACTGAGGATTCCTGGTCTGCAGAGCACATATAGCTTCGCTATTTGACGTCACCAAGGGCGTGACTTGATAAACAGGGCAGGCTAATACAAGGAAATGCTTATGAACATTTTGCATGTGAAGGAGATTATCTTTCAACAAGGAAGACATCAATCAGGAAATATCCAGGGACGAATGGTATCAACATTGTCACCTGACAGGTGGCGTGGAGGAGGATGTATAGAGGCTGGAGTGGAGAATAAAAGAGTAAGACAGAGGAAAGGAGAGGAAAAGGAGAGGGAAAGAAACTGACGTGAGGAAATGGATAGAGAAGGGGGCCGAGGTGAAGAGAAAGAGAAAGAAGAGGAGTGAGGTGAGAGGGCTATTTGGAGGAGACAAGGAAAAGAATAGGGAATGGAACTATGAAATAGAGATGGAAGGAGACTGTGAGGTTGGTGAGAATGGGAAGGGTGGAAGTGGAAGAGGGATGAAGAAGTGAGTAAGAATAGGGAGTAAAAGGTGGCGGGAAGCAGATTGGGAAATTAGCTGGGAGGATTACGCTCTTTTATTATATGAATAGCTTTTTCCATTTCGATTTCGTCTTCTTATACTGAATATTAACTTTATTCTTCATAAGAATTCTTATTTTTTCATATAATCAAACTCTGTATATACTTACATATTTTTTTATTATACTATAATTATATATTATTATATTATTTTTAGAATCAATTGATTTTTGTGAATAATAAGCAATTCTGATTGAAGAAAATAAAAGCTGGACGACAGTAAAAGAGATTAAAGCAAGTAAATTTAATCTAAAAGCCCATATTTTTTGCATATATTAATTAACATGTGGTCAGAGGACGGCATCTCTCACGGAGACTTATACAGTCACAAAAAAAGACATTGCTATCAAATCGAAGTTATCTCGTTCAATTAAATTATGGGAAGCAGAGCCCGAGTACGCCAGGGGGCAGAGCCCGAGTACGCCAGGGGAGCAGAGCCCGAGTACGCCAGGGGAGTCACTTTGCGCTCGCCGTTCTTATCCTTTCTTGATGGTTGCGGGTCGGCGAAATCTATCTGTAGATGGTCAACGTTCTTATCCATTGTTGATGGGAGCTGGTCAGTGAAATCCGTCTGTAAATGGTCAAACAATAATTAATCGATATAAATTATATTACATTTATACGAAGTTGATGATCCCGTTTGTTATTCCAGTCACGCGAAAGTAAGACAGGAATATTTCACACACCGGAAACATGACTCAATCCTACAAAACTGGAGAACGACTATAAATTTTATCGGGTTTTCAGTGTAAAAAGCGTTATTCGGCACGTTTAAAAATTTAAAATATTATTAAAATTTTTTGTTTGTTTACGTCATTATTATCAGAGGTGGGCAGTAGCGCGCTACATGTAGCGGTAGCGGTAGCGGCGCTATATTTAAGCAATGTAGCTGTAGCGGTAGCGCCCGCTACATATTTAAGTAGCGATATGTGGTTTTGCCGCTACAGCGCTACCGCTACATTTATAGATACAGCCTTTAGATTTTACTTAATAGTATTAAATATTATTTAAAAAACAGCATGATGCATTCATAATATAAATTACAGAATAAAACTGTACGAATGATTTCGGTGTAATGTTGTCAACCTCAGCCTGTTACTAGTGTCAAAATGTTAGTTGTTACCAGAGGTGGGCAGTAGCGCGCTACATGTAGCGGCCGCTACATTTTCAGTAGCGTTAGCGGTAGCGGCGCCACATTTAAGCAATTGTAGCGGTGGCGGTAGCATCCGCTACATTTAGAGCATGTAGCGGTAGCGGTAGCGGCCGCTACATTTCAAAGTAGCACGGCCCAGTTCTGATTATTATACATACGCTTGTCGATAGTTTCATCATACGAGGCGAGATCGTGGAACTTCAGCCGGTGGGATGGTTGTAGGGGGTGCAATTAATGGTTCGGTGGGATGGTTGTGGGGGGTTAATCGGATTATTTCAGAATCAACCTTACGGCTTTGCGTATCTACTCCATTTGGGGTTTGCGCTAAATTTTCCTTTCCAGCTACTGATTTAGAATTTGTGAAAATATTTTCACATTTTGTTAAGTTCTTTAAATTGCTTGTTTGCACCCCTGGTGTCCACTCGTTTAAATATTACTGTAATAGTTGTACAGCGATGTGTTGTACCCCGTTGGGCTTTTGGCTCCGTGTAGCATTTGTTCTTTAACTGCTTGGCATTAACACGCATGCTTGTATGCCTTTAACTTTACAAAAAGTGGACACACCTTCATCAGTTCTTCCTTTATTCATAGTAACAGTTTTCCATGAGAACTATTTTCTAAGGTTTCCTTCTAAGGAAGCAAATAAGTTGTAAACATGTTATTAATTGCTCGGATTTTGCTGTAATATTGAAAGATTTTGCGTTCTAGACGAAACAAATTGCTAGATAGTAATTCCTATCTTTTCACTCGTCATTGACCGATAAGAATTTTCGCACTTCAACTTCACACCTAGGATGTTATACCCCTGCTGCATGTTCTCGCTATACTTATAATACTCCTGAATGATTGCACGGTAAGCATATTATTGCGGTGAGGATCGAAAGACTAATCTACCTTTTGTAAAAGTGACTCAATACTTTGAATTAAATTATTTTGATAATTAATTACTAATTTTTATACCTATACTGATGTAAGCGATTGTTCCTGAAGTGTGTACAGCTCTTGTGTGGCTCTGGCTACCTCGAGTGCTCTTCCTTTCCGGTTTTAATAAAAGTTTCATCGTGTTCTTTGCTCTTTTCTATTTCTAATTGTATCGAAATTCAGAGGGCAGGATAATTTGATAACATGTCTGTCTCAAGTCTGGCAAATTGTACCTTCAGAATTATTATTTCAAATACGTATTAGAGGTGTTAGCGTTTTAGTTCATTATTACTTTGTTTACCTGGTCGTAAAAAGGTAACTGAAATTCATCGTTTTCGGACGGTGAATTCATGGTGCGCGTTTATGGAACAAGAGTATGAGGAACTTGCTGTTATCACGGACTTATCGCTACTGATGCGACGAATTCCTGAAAGCGTTCACTTGCCAGACACTGATAAGATAAATAGACAGCCGGGTTTTATTAGTTTTCAATTTTAAGAGTGTAAGATCTAATTCTGATTTGCCATTTTAGTCAATAGTCATACGATGATTTTTTTTTAACTCTAAATTTTCGTGTGCAAGGCGTTTTCTTAGATGTCCGGTGTCAATCAGGCGTCTCATTCCATTCATTATAAATTATATTTTCTTATCAGATCATCTGTAATTGAGACATAATATTCAGTAGATGTGGTACAGATTGATGGAAAAGTACAAGACCTTCAGTCAGCATGGACAACATCACGCGATCAAGACCCAGTAACTGACAAGTACGCCGCAATGTAACTTGCATTACAGTTACTCCGACCTAACGGTCGACGTCTTAGCTTCATACCACTAATATAACTCTCATGTATTACCACCTCGTATCAAGATATGTTCTCTATAGACAAATGGTGTCTTACTTATCCCTCACGCATTTATAGTTAAGGAACCCTTGTCCTCAGGTTCAGGCGAAATATTTACAAAGTCTGTAGGCGCATATGTGCCTCTGGACATAGACAAGATACCGTCAGGAGCTCCCCTTGCATGGGATTCAGAATTGATTTTCGCAATGAAAAGAATATGGCAAGCATGATTTTAAAGATGTGAAAATTTATAAACATTCGGGGTTCATGAGAAATTTGAAGGAATTGAAAGGAATAATTAGAGTAAATCGTTTTTGTTTTCATGACGGCCGACTAGTTATTTCATGGTCAGTCAGATCAAGCAGAAAGTTAAATTTGTTGCGAACACACCGGCATTGCGAAATTAGGTCTAGTAGACCTTGTATATCAACAGGAGATTCAACATTGCAATCAATACAAGGGAGATCAAATAAATTGAAATTAAGGCTTGGTATCGAGACTTTCACAACATGCACTGCCCACGGGACTCTCGATTTGAAAAGCTAGTTCATGTGCTGCTTTATTGAGCAGTTTATTGCAGACGTTTGCTGGTTATCGTTATCGACTTAATGTAATAAAGAATAATTCATTCATTTATAATTTTGATGTATTAGCAGAGACTGAAGGGTTCCAGCGAGAAAAGTTTTGCAACAGAAAACCGTTGGTTAAATCTGAGCCACTTTAGATTGTTGAATTCCGGGTTTTAAAATACACTTTCCCTTGATTCTGTTTGCCGCCAAATAAATTTATATGTTGCGGACCATTTAGTGCTTTTCAGCGCGCCTGTTGTCTATGGCAGGATTAATTGAATACTCGTGCATCCAGGGTTCATTTTTGCTTTATATTCCCAGAAGTCACGGTTTCTGGAAAGAAACCGGTACAAATACAAAATTTATTCAAATAAAAAAGGTTATTGAATTTATAAACAATATTCGAAAATATTCAAGTTTTTACAAAGGTTTTGTAAACAGAGAAATGTTCTAACATGAGGACTAGGCTACTAAAATTCGTTCCTGATCTTAGTTTGGTCTTTACTCCGCAGCTGACAGCTAGATGACGAAAAAATGAACGAGAAGCTTTCGCAAGACCACAGAAGTAAGCTAGTGCCATAAGACAAATGTTGCGTTCACAATATTATATATGTACTTAAAACCGTAAATGTCCATAAGAGTAACACGATATTGCATATGGATCTATTATCTGTGTAAGTTAGTATTATCCGTTTAATTTCTCCGTATATATTAAATATATTTATCAATTTATCAGTTATGGACCAAGCTCAATGTAGGTTCAGGTCAATTAACACTTATTAGTAATATAAAGGCTGCAGCCCATCTATCAATAATTGAAAATAGATAGCGTGCCAGCATGCAATAAATGAAATTTATGTTAGATATATATTGTTATAAATTAAAATTAAATATCTACCATAGTGTACATTTCTAAATTCTAAGAGGTAACACCTTTATTCTAGTTTGAGGTCAGAGGGCAGAGTATAGCTATGTCAGTGTCTGAAACTGTCTGGCATGAAAGACTGAAGCTGGTGCAATCGGCTGAAGCAGGCAAGTGGTCCAACTGAGGCTCTGGAGAACATGCGGACGTGGAGAGCTTAGCACCTCATGACGTGGAGAGCTTAATTAGCACCTCATGACTCCCATCACATGCGACGACGAAGCAGCACACGAACTCCGGTCATTGCGTCTTAGGATGCACTGACAAAAAATTCGATAGCCGCAGGAGAGCTGGTCACGTGGTGAGGTGCAGGAGAAGACTGAAGATTGTTAGCTGAGTGACTTGAAGTTTGGTCCCGAAACCGCGAGCCCCCAATGCCTCAAAATCGTCAGAGTGGTGCCAGGCGATTAATTAAAGCAGTATTGAAATTTTTGATAGCACGAAAATTATAGTTTAAGGCTAGTTTTAGCTTAGGTAATTTACAACTCTACAAAGTTTAAGGGGACCGGCCACCCTCCGGAAAAACTTCTAGTTATTATCCGATTATCATGAAACTTCACATACATACGTAAAAGGTAAAAAGAAAAACATTTTGCCAATATGTATTTTTCGAAAAAATTGATAGAAAACGTGAAATTCATAGAAAACGGCTAAAAAGGGGTACTTCAGAAAATCTATCTCCTCCCACAAATATCATCCTACAACATCGAGACACGTATCATTCGATTCGTAAAGACCATATCTATCGACTCTAACATCACTTTTTTCATTTTCCACCTAGTTTTTTTTTTGACGTTTTTTCCCATTTTTTACATTTTTCACCCCTCCCCCCCCTTCTTCCCCATATAAAAAACGAACCAGACCGAAATTCAAAAAAGTGATGTTAGAGTCGATAGGCCTGGTCTTTACGAATCGAATGGTATATGTCTCATTGCTGTAGCTTGAAAACTGTAGGAGGAGATAGGTTTGCCGTGAGAGCAGTATGAGGTTTTCAGTACGGCCAAAAGACTGCCCGCGCGGCACTTAAATAGACATAAAAGAGTCGCAACGCAGCCAAGATACCGTAACTTAGCCTTAAACCATTCAAGAAGGTATGGAGCAACTGGCTGCACACCTTTCACGTCGCTGTCATGATGGGCACTGAGAGGTTTGGCTTCAGCTCGCAGTTTTAGTAGTCACGCCCCGTAATTAGTGCCTTAGGAATTACTTAAGGCCGCCCCCACCCCCCCCCCGTTCTATGGGGCGTGGTGCAGTAGAAAATGGAGGTACAAAGATGGGTGTACCACCAATCGATGCGTAAGAAAGTGCTCTTTCAAACAAGACTATGCCCACTTTAGTGCCATGATTGGCTGCTTAATGCCAGGCCTTCCTTTGTGGAGTGACCAGCGCGTCATTTATCCTCGTAGAGTTTTGTTAAGGGACCTAAAACCCGCCTCCCTTTGAGGAGCTGTCACAAAGTCATTTTTCGACGTACAGGGACGATACTTATACCGTTCGATGCGCAAGAAAACAACCTTTAAGATGAGATAAGAAACAGAAAAACTCAAAATTTTCAAATTTTAGCTAGGGCGGTCCCCTTAAAAGTTCACAGCCTACTGGAGTCCTGTAACTCCCAGGGGCTGATTGATTGGGTTGGTAAATGAATGAAAGAGCGGATTGTATCTCGTTGAGGGATGGATGCTACACGAAGCGACGTTCAAATATTCTCGCACGGTAAGCTCTCACTGTTCTTCGGCGTTGAGGACGTCATTCACATTTCACGCATTCGCCTGGCGGGAACGAAGGTAAGAAACATCACTGATAAGGCTAAAATTCTCGAGTGTGATAAGGCTAAATCCTCGATAAGGCTAAATCCTTGATAAGGCTAAAACCCTCGAATGTGATGAACTGGCGTTAAAAAGAAAGTGCAGTTTTGGAGGCCAACTCTATAAAATCGACAAGTCGACAAAACAATCGACGCGATATATCATCATTAATGCTCACCAATCAAATATTGTGCCGAAGTAAGATTGTTTTACAAGTTTGTAGCCTCCTGTAGCCTTCTTGTGTCAACCTCCTACCGAGGTTTATGCCTAACGCTTTGCTACGCGTTGACGTGACCGCGACACGTAGTTGTCTTAGGAGGTCGCGGCGCGTCAATCGGCCTCTTCTTGTGTCAACCTCCTACTGAAATACATGTACATGTCCCTGATAGTGTTTCACTGACTCGAAGATTGATACATGGTGCCCCGGTTGGACGAATAGTCTGTGTTGGGTGTGTTACTGGTTAGTCTCGTTAATGGCGCAATATAGAGCACCGGCACCTCGCAATTTTGTGGAACCCCGATGGGATGCGTGGAAAAGGAACTTTTTGACTTTTCGAACGGCTTCGAAGCTCCACGTTGAAGATGAAAGCGTTCAGGTGGCCAGACTTAAGTACTGCATGGGTGCTCAAGCCGAAGATGTATTTCGTACATTCGAGCTTAGTGAAGAGGAAGCCAAGAACTTTGAGATAGTGCTGTAGAAATTTGATGGGTATTTCAAACCAAAGATCAATATAATCCGCCTTCGACGAATATTTCAGCGGCGAATTCAGCAGCCAGGTGAGAACGAAGAAACTTACCTGCGACACATGGCAGGAAGGAAGGTAAGAAACATCATTGATAAGGCTAAAATTCTCGAGCATGAAAAGGGTAAATCCTCGATAAGGCTAAATCCTTGATAAGGCTAAAATCCTCGAATGTGACGAACTGGCGTTAAAAAGAGAGTGCACAGTTTTGGAGGCCAAACTCTATAAAATTGACAAGTCGATAAATCAATCGACTCGATGAATCATCATTAATGCTCACCAATAAAATATTGTGCCGAAGTAAGATTGTTTTACAAGTTTGTAGCGTTAGACTTGAACAGCATTGCAGCATTTAAATACATAAAGATAGAAATGTTTGAATCATATCTTCATATCAGATATATATTGTTATATTGTTCAATACTTCTGTGTGTAACCGGAAACACCGCCGCGAAGATGAAATATTTGCGGGTAGCGTGCCGACTTGGTATAGACTTTCGTTCTGATCCTAAACACAAGGGCTAAAGAATCGCTCTTTGGTCCGGCTCTAAATTCCCTTGCGTTGTAGAAAGGAGTAATGAACACGATGAACTTTTCGTAGTATACTGGTAATCTTCAGGCAAATGCAAGTTTCTTCATACGAGGCACACAATTTATTATCCGTCTTAATCCAAAAGTTCGCGGGAAAAGGCTTGACATTTCAGGGGTACAAACAGCCGAGAAACCACACAGTATGAGCCCTAATACACAGCTGCGAATAACAAAATGGATAGCAAATGGTACGGGAACTAACCGCACCGAGAAGCCAACGACTAGCCGCAGAGAATAGGGGTTCTAGCCCTAATACACTGCCAAATCACAAAAACAGATAGCAAATGGTACGGGAACTAACCGCACCGAGATGCCGAAAAGCGGATAGCAAATGATACGGGAACTAACCGCACCAAGATGCCAACGACCAGCCGCAGAGACTAGGGGTTCTAGCCTTAATACACTGCCAATTCATCAAATGGATAGCAAATGTTACGGGAACTAACCGCACCAAGATGCCTACGACCAGCCGCAGAGACTAGTGGTTCTATCCCTAATACACTGCAAAATCACCAAACGGATAGCAAATGATACGGGAACTAACCGCACCAAGATGCCAACGACCAGCCGCGGAGACTAGGGGTTCTAGCTCTAATACACTGCCAAGAACACAGAACCGCGGTGGCAGTTACGCCTCAAAAGCACGACTATTGAATGGTACGAGCCTCCAATAAGCCGCTGACAATTTACTCGAGCGCAGAGGTTATTAGCCTCTACCACGTGGGTGCGAATTGAACGGCTGTTAACCGCCCAACGCAGCCAAAATTCGGAACTATCCAAGAACTCCACCTACGCCGTTAGTAGTCCGTTAGAGGAACTCATTAAGAGTTATGCCCAGAACTGCGGTGGAGTTTATTCTTGGAAGCCCAAATTTGACTCTGCCTCTTTCGAGTCGAAATCGTGTCACCCCAACCCAGTAACACTGAGCACACACAACTTCTGAGCGCACGCAACGAGGGGGTAACTCAGCCAAAATGAGCTTACCTCAACACCCCGTTTACAATGTACAAGAAATGGGCTACTAAATTCGTCTATATGCAAAAATATAGATAATATAGTATATTACAATAAAATAGAATCATAATATAATCTTTTGGTAAAATAATGATAAGTGAAAGTTGATACAAGATAGAATAAAAATCTCGAGGATAATTAACTCGCGAGCGCGTGAGTCGATACCAGTTCGTCAATAGACTAGACAAATGAACATTAACTAAGCCAAAAAATACAATGAGAAGTATTATCACCTAATAAAATCATATTAATAAAGAGTTTAACATTTGGACGACATGACTATAAGTTGTAATCGACTTCTTATAAAACATCTACCTCTAAGATGTCTAGCTTTCATACGCAAGATGGCGACATAGCCATCTTTACTTAACGATTGTATCGTCTATTAACAACACTTATCCTCGTCCAGTACAACAGTAAATCATTACGATTATCGCAAAAGATAAAGTCCTTTGACAAAATAAAGACACATTAAAGCGAATAAATCTTAGGTCAAGTAATATCTGACGATTAACATATCATAGAGTAAGTCTAAACGTGTCAGGGCTAGCAGACGTCGCATGGCGTCTAGCAGACGATTGCACGCGACGCTACAGACAGATGATATCACAACAAAGGAGATTCCTTATTTCTGTCACGAAATAAAAATATGCTTACAAATTCCTTAGTCATACAAAATAATGTAACCGTAACGAGATTCCATATTCTAGTCATAAAAATATATGCAATCACATTGAGTCACTAATCTAACAAAAGAACATTATCAAAATAACACGTGATCATACAGTACTCCTAAAAATGATAAAAAATATCACATAATATGCATTCCGTCACATGTGGAAGCAATGATTTTTCAGCCTTTAATCATTCCTTTGAAATTTGTTATCATTTTGCCTGCTTTGTCTTGATACGCATGTTGTGGTGCCAGGCCGTCACGAGAACGCAATAGCTGACAGTTGTGCGTCAGTTCATATCATTTCCTTAACTAGCGCCGTATTATAGCCTAACACCAATTGTCTAATTGTCGTTCTGTATCTGTAGTCACTTTCAAGAAATATGATCGTTCTTTTTTTACAAAGTAACAAATTTTATTTATTTAGTAAACAGTCTTCGGAGTCCCCAATTGTTTGAAAAATATATATATTTAAAATTTTCTGTATTTTTACGCTGTGTATGACCAATTACGAGTGATCGCAGAAACAATGTGCGCGTTGCAGGAGGCTGGTGAGGCACTAGCTTGCATTGAATGCTCGACGATTATTTTTGCAACCAATGCACTCATTCATTTATAAATTTTGCAATTAAAATAAACGTCCGTTGTTACCATTTATTTTGCAGTTATTTTTTAGCATTTATAAGTTATATTTACGTTATTTGATCATTGCCTCATAAAAATAGTACACGTTCTTTCACATATATTTTCACCTAAACTCCATGTTTATAAGTAAGTCATGCAGGATTAGCTCTTTAGTAAAACTATATTTCTTGTTTTTCTTCGATTCTTTATTCATATTCTTGTAATTTATCTTATGGATGTATTTTTTATAAAATAAGACGTGAATTTTTCTATATTAAGGCATTTATTTTTAATGCAAAAGGCGTTATAAGTTCCATTGTTTTGGGATCATTCCTGTAATTGATCAATAATAAATTTTTAACAATTTTGTAGGATGCCCAAAACATATTACTCTACTAATTTTCAAGATTTATGAACTAATACTTATAATTCAGTCGAAATGCAACCTCAAATATTTTATTATAGGATATGTATCGTCAGATCGAGTAGCGTTAAAAATTGCACAGTACTCATGGATGTGCGTTTCATTGTTTACATTTGAAACGCTTCACTCGCATACGACCATCTGCAAGCTAAATGAGCCAAGTCTGCACCCAATGAGCGGGTCCATCATGAAGAGTCATCAGAAATTTGTCGCTATATAGGCACCTATACATTACAATAGAGGCACCTATATATTAAAGTAGAGACTAATATATACTACAATTTAGGCGCCTTATATATTACCAAACATTCAACACTATAGTTGAACCCTACCTCGGGGTAGGGTTCAGTCTTTATAGTAAGTCACAGCGCGTCTACACGCGTGCAATATGATCTGATCCCTGTGTAGAATATGCATGTCTTGTTAATTCAATGTCAAAGATTTCTTCTACGAATTTCGTAAATCACTCAGCGACCTATTGATGTATCTAAGAGTCTGCCTTGCAATCGACCATTTTTTCAGTTATTGAATTTATTAAATCCGCATCGTTTGCAATTTTGTTTTAATTAATAGAGACAATATGTCTGCAGTAACCCTAGGAAAAATTTCATTAGTCCTTTTAACAATGGAGGATGATCAAGAGTGTGCCACAGAAATGGAAGTAATCCTCAAATTATTATGCGAACTAAATATCCGCCATATATAAGGACTTGAACCGCTTGAGGATGTGAATTACAGTAATATACTGAAGCAAAAGTCAGAAATGCATGTACTGGACCGCGTCATCGGACGGGCGAATACTGAACGCGTTACTTGTGCGAAATAATAATTGATAAGAAGGTTTCGCATGCAGTGATAAATGGGGAACAACACTGAATAATAATTCTACGCATTAACTCAATGTTGCATCGGCAGGCTTTAGTCAATTGAAATTTACTAGGATAAATGTCAATTAATTGCCACAAAAAATCTTGTGTGCCTCCAAACTGAACCGCAGGCAACTATCTGTCAAATACATATACGCTCTTGCCCGTATGATCGTAAGATACCTGGCCAATAGATCAGACAGTTAATGATTGAATTTTCATCTAACTTCATGTTCATAAAATGTTGCATGAGTTCAAATAAACTTTACACAAATTGAGAACTACACAATAGCCGAAAGCCACATTCTGGCGGGCATTATTGTAAACAAAATCTGCCTCTATTTATGTAAACCCTATATGTAATGTTTTTACAAACCGTAAAATATCAATTCATAATTATTCCGTTAATAATTACTATTTTATAACAATGATATTCACAATGTAATTGTCAGCAAATATATTTTCCGAGCCTTGCTGATATCTTATAATTAAATTAATTTAAGACGCCATTTAACGTTGGTGAAAGGTATTTTCTAGAAGTTATCATAAGTTATTCATGTCTCTTCGGTGTGTGTGCGATCTTCTTCGCTAAGTTCCTTATTCATCGATTGCATCTTAATAGTTTTAGTGCAAGGCTAGTGTATGATTCAAGCATAGACGTGTCGACCCATCATCGTCCAGTTATGATAAATATTAAATGTGCGGGTAACTCCCTGATTAATCTCGAAAATTGAATTTTTGGTCTCTAAAATAATTCAATTGTGTACTTGTAATGCTTCTAAAAATTGTATAAACACGCGATTATAGGTTTAAAGTAGTATTATTTCGTATGGATAGTGACTTCCTGGTATTAGTATATAACTTTTAGTTTATATTTCATCCGTAATTAGCTATCAAACTAGTCTTTTGTCTTGATTCGCTTGACATTCATTCAAACTTTGTCCTAATTTCCTCAGACTTTTACGTTTGTTCATTTGAAATAATCAGGTTTTACTGGAAGGGATTGATATTACGTGTAATTTGAGAACACCGTAATCCAGTCATCCCGCATCCCGAGCATCCCAATCAAATTAATAGTTTTGCAAACAAAGTTTGTAGGTTGAATCATTACCGTTGAGGCCTATACTTATCTTGGAATTTCAAGTTTTATGTCGGAAGGAAATATTTCGAGATATTATCGGGATTTGTACTTAACAATTGACAATTAAATCTAATTAAAAATTTGCTATTACCATTATTCTGATCGCGTACTGCAGTTATCTTCGATTTCCTCATTAGAAATACAATATTACTACCTGGTAATATCTAGACATGGGATATTACCTATTATCGTTTGTTCGCACCAAAACGGCCTATATATATTTACGTTGACGCGTTTCTGAGATGAATGCCCTGCATTTCATAAATCTTGGATGGGTGAATTTAAAATAAGACATTTACAGCACTTGTGTTTGCTGAAATATTATTTTTATCTGCGGATACTAATACTTTTAGACCTTAAATTCAAATTATGTTTCAATCATTGCTAGGTCATTCTTATAGGTATCTCAGTATTAAGGCATGAACTAATAGCCTTCATAACCAACGCAATAACCAACACAATAACTTTCATTATAAAATGTTCGAAAATACGTAGCTACACTAGCAACTAATGCGTTACAATAATAAGCAATAATCGGCTGTACAAATGAATTGGGTCAAGACCCACTGAGGGCCCGGCGATTTTATTGCTAAAATCGTAGACACCGAGTAAGCAAATGACGACGAGTTATTTAGTTAGTGACAGCAGGCCAAGCAAAGCGAGTTGCTGTGATGCGACATTAACGCGGACCGCCACTCTAAATCTGCTAATTAAACTTACGCACGAGTTGGTAAAGACGCTTATGAATATTCCATCCAATTTTAATAATAACATGAGAAATAAATGGGTAATGACTACATTTGACAATAAAAATTCAATCTATAAGAAATTCTTCAAGTTATTGGGGTGCGGATTGGTTGTTCGCCTTTCCATGGACTGTCCGGTATTTAGATTTCTGCCTTCCCCTTTTAAATTTGACTTTCCACTTTCAATTGTACATTTATTCTTCAAATTTTTGTGCTGATCTTCGAAACGTTTCCAAAGCAGATATTATATGGCGAGCTTACTTGACAATTTCTTTCTTGTCAAATTCTTCATCACCACAAGTTGATATACATTCAGATTTAGTTAAAAACTTGTAGCGAATAGGTGTAAAATTGTTGTATTATATTCAGAACGAAGATGCAATTCTCTTATGTTGATTAATTTGTCAACAATATTGGTCATGAATTATGTTCTCTTAAATGATAAAAAAACAAAAAAAAAAACTGACTCGAAATTTCTGCTAAACCTCTGAAAACCAAATACCGACGTGATAGATACCATGATCATAATAGTTTACTTTATTTGAGGGAGATATAACTGTTACTATTTAATATGTCGTTTAAATTCCATTCGATGTCGAATAAGATGCACATCCGTGATATAGATTACTGATGTTTACTCTAAAATCATTAATTTTCTTTCGGAATTCTTTTAATTTAGCAGGGACTTTTTTAGTTGAGTTTTTCGCAATTTCGTCCCACTTTGTTTTGTTGTTTTCGCGTAAAAACAAAAATCCAACTATATGTGCTCAACCGTGAAACGAAAACAATGTATAGTCACAAAAAGTGACAAATTTCAGTGTAAGCCTATGAAAACTCGATGAAAGATTTTCTTTTGTAATGATTAGGTACTGTTGAGAAAAATATTCAGTGCCGCCAAATAAGCAAGGAGATATTAAATTTTCACTTCTAGTTTCTTCATTTGTATGCAACAAAATGTTTCTACATTCAAATCTTGAATTAGATAATTATTAATGATCACTTACCCTGTAGTCAACATACAAGGAGGTGGGGACAACGTGCTTGAAAAGTCTATGGTATACAATGCTTGTCGGCAGGCTGGGGACTCATCACTACTTATGTTCCGCAGTGTCTTCATCCGCAACTATGTTGCCAAGCACCGCCAGTAGCCTGACCACATTGTGGAGATCTTCCGGCAGACATGCTCGTCAGACATGCTCGTCAGACATGCTCGGCAGAAATGCTCGACAGACATGCTCGACAGACATGCTCGTCAGGCATGCTCGTCAGACATGCTCGTCAGACATGCTCGTCAGACATGCGCGTCAGACATGCTCGGCAGACATGCTCGTCAGACATGCTCGGCAGACATGCTCGTCAGACATGCTCGTCAGACATGCTCGTCAGACATGCTCGTCAGACATGCGCGTCACACATGCTCGTCAGACATGCTCGTCAGACATGCTCGTCAGACATTCTCGGCAGACATGCTCGGCAGACAGGCTCGGCAGACATGCTCGTCAGACATGCTCGGCAGACATGCTCGTCAGACATACTCGGCAGACACGATAATAGTCAGTGTACACATGAAACATGGAAAATGATGAAGCCCCACGTTGAGAGCCAAATTTAGTCGGATCGTTCGTTACGGCGGTTCAGGTTAACGTGGCTCAGATCACAGTAAGAAGTGTTTATTTCAGACAGACAGAGATACACGTTCAACTAAAACCATTTCGTGGCATGAGCAGCGTGACACGCTTCAGAGCTCCGCAAGCGTGCAAATCTCCCGAAACGTAGCTTTCGAATCAACCAGCCGCTGACCGAAGACACCTCGTCAGTTAGCGGGAACTCCGCTAACTAAACATGAAAACAAAACCAAATTTTATTAAACAGAGAAATTTAAAAAAGAGATAAATTCTAAACTCATTATTCGATGTTAAGCTGGCGTGAGAGGCTAAATACACAATAGAAAAATGTTTAATTCTACCCTACAACAGTATCGTTCGGTGAAGTCTGTAGTAAGCTTCAGTTCCGGTATCTTCGTCGCAGAAGAAAGAATTGAAGTTTGTATGCAAATCAAACGCAATTCTCATACGAGAGGATTCATGTGAAATCAATCGACCCCATCAATGAGCGAATATTAAATAAATTCTAATCTAAATTTGTTACTTGAATAATTGTCTCGTAGTACATGGAATAATCTTTCAGAAAAAATATGTGAATGTTTTTGCAACTAAGCATTGGATTAATGTTTGTGACGTTCTACACATTCATTGAGCTATTATTATTATTTTGAAAGTAGACTTTCAATGAATTCGTCGTCATATGATCCTCGGGTTTGGTTGAGACCCAATTTCATTTGCGGTAGAAATCTATTAATCAAGGTTGATTTAATCAGAAACATCGAATCCACCTAGCAGAAATGAATGGAGCCGCTGTGCAGATAAAAAATCAACAAGTATCTCGGGTTTGTGTTAAGTCCATTTCATTAAAATTTATGAAGAAAACCACCTGAAAACAACCATAAAACAAGAAATTTTTCACACCTGCATAGGGGCTTTTATGATTCCAGATTTGCAGGTTCATTCGTATCAGAATTAGGCAATTAACCGTTAACAGCCGCAGAGTAATTTGGATTTCCTTCAAACTCGAGAAGTTTGTAAATTTTACATCTGCGCCATGGCTGTATCCATGTCAGGTATGCGGGTGAAGTCGTTCTCAAGTTTGACTAATGTCGTTTTGCTGCAAATGAACTTCGATCGTCACCACACTAAAATTACGTTAATTTTTATCTGGAGAGTGACTGTTATAGTTTCATGTATAAGGGTTCAATAAATTAAATATCAGGTAACTCACCGATAACTGCCTCAAATAAATTTGGATCTCTACATAATTCGAGAAATGAGTTGATTTCACGTGAGCGCAGTAGCTGTAATAATTCAAGATATACATGTTTTAAATGGTTATTGAATTACTTGAATAACCGCTGCTTGCTGCGAACGTTTCTGGATCTCAACCAAATTCGAGAAATATGTTGATTTCACACAAGCGCGGTGGCTGTAGTAATTTCAGCTGTGTGAGCCTTTCATGTGTTCACAGATTTTTTTCTGATTATTTTATGTAAGCCCTACCTATATAGAGTCTTCGTTTAACATTATCTTAAACTTTGGTGTTAATCTAATTTGCATACTCTCATTTCTCAACCAATTAATTAAAAATAAATTGGTCCTAATAAGTGAATTGCTCAATAGTGACTACATACCCCCGCGTTTTGAGGCTATATTTTGATTTTTGATGTTTTCTTTTTTTGTGTAAGACAACTCAGACATTGAAATAAGTTTAATAAAATTAGTCATAACGAAAAGACCGCAGTTAAGTACATGAAAGGAGACGAGGGAAGCAGTGAGTAGTATACTAATAATAATACTAATACCATACAATATTATACAGATCAGTTGAATTTGCTACAGATAAGCTTGGAATCAGTTCTACAGTTCCTGGCATCAATTATTAAATAATTAAATATATTATTTTCATTGGATCCTGTTAAATTTTATTTTCGATTACTCTCATTAATTTGCAGCAACGATATTTAATTTCATCCATTTACTTCGCCAATACAATGATTTTTAATTTAGGTAAAAAAGTAGCTGATAAATGCTCTGTTATCAGAAACTAAAATATTATAATAAGCTTTCAATATTGTTCATTAAAAATTTAGAAAATGTTGTAGAACATATAGCACGAACAGAATATCTCATCTCATACGCTAACTTTTATTATTTCATACTATTCAGTATTGAATACATACATTCAAATCAGTACTTCATAGAATATTTCACCGAATTGACACTTCTCCCAGCTCGACTGTAAACTCGCCTGCGGACTCCAACGCATAACCTAACTTTACGCTCAACTGAACCACTGCTTCGATACTGAACAGATCTGCTTGAAATTTTGAATCTAAGTAGGTATTATCAATGCACTGTGCCTGAAACAATTACAAATTTTTATACTTCTTTGTTTTCAATTAAAACGAAAAACACCATTTATAGGCAGCCGAACCACTCATGAGTCCTGCAATACTGAACGGATCTGTTTGAAATTTGAAATACAAGTAGTTATGAGTAATGCGCTATGTTCAGGAATTGTCAAAAGAAGAAAAATTTCCAATATTTCAAATTAAGGTTTGAAAACTCACACATAAAGGCAATAATTTCGAAGAAACGTATGGTGTTTACACATTGGTTGCCTTCTCGACTGTCAGTGATGTGTTTCTGCCTAGTCCCGAGTATTGATAGATCCTCAAAAGTTGTTTAAATTCTAAAATAGGCCTCGCAGGGCCGATAATTCCGAATCAATCATATTGCCGTGATGATGTGATTGTGATCAATATGTTATTGAGAGGTAAATTAAAACAGGTATATGCGTATATCCTATAGGAGTTGGGACGGCTGCCATGCAGCCTGCCAGTCCCTCACTAATCTATACAAGTGAAGGACGCAATCAAAGAAAGAAAATTAGGCAAAATAGCATTGAAATGTTAAATTCTTGCATGCAAAATTGGAATTTGCATATCACAGAAATGTTTGGAAAAGTTGGTTTAAAGTTTCGAATCTTCAAAACAAATGGAATATTGTGGCACTATTGTGCACTTGTGTTAACAATTAGATAGCAGGCAGGCAATATATTTTGCTAGAATGTGGCACATTCCAGCAAATTGTATCAATGCTACCACTACTCATATTGCAACATCTTAGCTGACTGTTGAGACGGTTATTAAATTGGTCCTAGGAGCTCTAGATATTTATTATGTAGCAATAAAAAATCTCCACAATGTGTCTTGCAATGGGCACGAAAGCTTCCTCAAACGATGAAGAATGGTTTTACCAAAATTCTTTATCAGCTTTTGATGGAAAATCATCTCTACAAACGATCAAAATGTGTTCAGTTGAGATGAAAGGACGCTGAAAGGTCAAATCTTTGGTTGGTTGATTTTTAATAGGTTTTTATAACTTTCAACTTCTGCAACGTTCTTAATAAATGCAATCTAAACTAAATAAGTAAAAATGATATTGTAAATAATGACTGCTCGAAAATACTCCTGGCCNAGCTATTATTGTTCGGGCAAATTTTGTACTTTCTTGAGACGAAGTGTCTCGCTTCTGCGTTCAGCTCTGGGCCTGAGGCAGTGCAGAATGTGCTGAGGGTCGACTTTTTCCGTGGTCCGACAGCCTGCGCAGAAGATATAATTAATATCATAGACAGTTTTCAAAATTATAACGATATATATTGTTCTCATGAATACCTATTTTATATCTTCAAATTATGCTACGTATATTCTTTTTCAATACAAAATCGTTTTTTATTCTGATTGAAAACAATTATTTCCTAATTGTTTCGGAAAAATTACGTTCCTTTCATACGTTTTTGACAATTGCTTCCATTTTATACAGTTTTGAAACGATGCATGAACGTTAAACATAAAATTCTGTCTACGGATACATTTATTTATTAAAATCCCTTGTTTGCTTGAATCGCAAGTTAAGCAGGAATTTTAAAAACAAAGACAATGCCACAAAAATTTACCATATCTTTATAAGAGAAAACGTTTCGGAGTCCAGCTCCATCGTCTTTTCATAACACGAAATTCTGTCCAGAAAAAGTTCAGTCCTAGAAACACAAATAAATCAATTAGTATAGTAAAATGCACTGTCAGGTTTCAAAACGGAAAATAAATAAGTAAGACATGAAGACTGGCGTTAATTTCATGTCTTATATATTTATTTTCCGTTTTGAAACCTGACAGTGCATTTTACTTTACTGATTGATTTATTTGTGTTTCTAGGACTGAACTTTTTCAGAACAGAATTTTGTGTTATGAACTGATGACGGAGCTGGACACCGAAACGTTTTCTCTTAAAAGATATGGTGAATTTTTGTGGTATTGTCTTTGCTTTTCAATTCCTACATTTATTTGCCGTCGTCAATGCTATTCGTACCTAAATGCTCCGTAAAAAAAATTGCCGTTGCTGGTCGAATGGTTGACATTGGACCTCGAATTCGGCACGTACGCGCGTTAAAGTTCACCACAAGCACTCCTTTGACAACTCAAAGTTTCGTCTGCATCTCTGTGGTACTCACATCTCCCTTATAATTACCCAATGTCGCCTGCATCTCTGTGGTACTCACATCTCCCTTAATTACCCAATGTCGCCTGCATCTCTGTGGTACTCACATCTCCCTTAATTACCCAATGTCGCCTGCATCTCTGTGGTACTCACATCTCCCTTATTCACTCAAGTGTCGTCAATTATTGACTCTCAGGATTCTCAACAAATGCCACGAAGGCGTCAAAGTTTCACATTTTGTGTTCTCACATGCGGTGATGAACAATCTCAATTCCCCTTACGGAATGTCATAAATCTAAATCAATTTGTGGTCTTTTTGTTGAGGTATTGATATGAAAATTTGAGGCGCTGCAGTGAACCATTCATTCAATAATAAATTATGTTACCACGAATTCTAGGGCAATTCTACACAGAGCGTCGCAGTCATTCAGGGAGTGCAGTAAAATGAATGACGATGCCTATTTGCCGTTCTAAATTCCGTCCCATAGATTGAGATGTCGAGCAAAATTACGTTGGAGAATAACCAAAAGGTAAAAGAAAATATTGTAGTAAGTTATAGAAACGATTTGACTATCAACAGGCGGTTAAGTCGTTATAATAATAAATTCGCTATTAGGCAGAAATGTCAATGCGCGTGCGTTCTGATAAAATTAACGAGTGGCAGAAGTGTGAGGTGTTCACAATTTCCGAGTTGACATCGTTAACTTGGAACTCATAAATGGTTATAACATTTCGGATTTTGATTAGATGAAATGAAATCGTGAGATTTTTGCAATTATATCGTGCATCGAAATGATCAGTAATCTGGACTGAATTTAGAACGACTAAAAGCAAATATGTTTTAGCAGAGAACCGTTTTTTTTTATTGGATTGGAATTATGTGAGTTTTGGTTTACGTTTTGAATCAAGCCACCAGAATTAGAACACCGTCAGTTTAAATCTATTCTCTAATATTATACTTTTCAAGTATTTTTACTTCACTTGAATCGTAGGGATTTTACAATAACCAGTAATCATATTTGAAATTCTTCTATTTTTGATTATGTGCATCAACTTGTTTCTGTTAAATAATTGTTTTACAAACTGAACTTCAAATAACCAATGCAATTCATTCATTTATGAGGCACATGGTAATCTAGCGACACTATATAATATAGCTATTGATGCAGTTATTAGGTTTCAAATTAGAGACGATAGAAGAATGTGAATAGTGGATGGCAAAGGAAATGGACGGAAGTGAATTGATGTAAGGAAGTAGTGGAAGGATGGGGCAGAAGATGGAGAGGTATGGAAGTATGGAAATATTGAATAGAAGTGGAAATGAATGAAAGCATGCATGGAAGCAGTAGACGGTAGAGGATAGAAGTATTACTGTATGTCCAGACTGACAGGATTGCACAAACAGAACCCACCGACGGCGTAGGTGACGACCACGCCGACGAGGAGGCAGAGAAGAAGCCCCACGGGGGAATACAGCGTGTAGGAGATGTTGTAGAGAGGGTGCAGGCTGCTGCTGCGCAAAAAATGTTACACCGTGAAGCATTCATTTATTTCACTGCTATGAATATGTGTGTAATAGCTTGAATATTGGTATCACCCAGGGACTTGTTTTACAAACAAATATCGCGCCACACTGCCATCTATTACCAATGTGGCAGGATTGGTGAAAATCTGATATCGTGGAAGGTACAATACAAGTTTTAAAATATCAACACAATTGTAACGACGAAGGTACTTGACTTTCGATTATCTAATTAGGAATATCAGAAGAATTTAATATGAGCATAGAAATTTCCATTTGAACACACATAGACTTTCAATCAATGAATGGTGGCTGGACTTGGAGAGCGCAGACCTGCATAAGGTACGGGCTGACGCTGGGGCACCGAACAGACGTGCTTGGCAACGCTATCAATTGCGAATAATTTCTGTGCATAATGCGGACTGCTCACGGATGTGAGATATAAAAAAAACACCAACTCATTTCATGATATTAGCAGCTAATGAACATCTAGTGACAAAGTTTATTTTCAATTAAAATATTGGATATAAAAATTTTCCGAAGCATATTGAGCACTACAACAAGCGTACAATCGTGCCATACTGTGGAATATAAATTACCGTATAGTTAATTTCTGTTTTACATTCTCATGATGACGAATTAAATGTACCAGCCAATGCGACCATTTCTAGTAAACTGAATTATCGAGAATTTTTTACAGGAGGAAACAAGACTCGGGATAAACTCCTTTTCGTTTGGCTCGGATGGATGATCGGATGGATGAACTCCTTTTCGTTTGGCTCGGATTGGCAGCGATGCGAGAAAACTTATTGTGAGTTCGCTTACTGTGATCGAATCTTTTACGTTAGTCACCAATTACCTATCCATGTGTGTTCGATTACGTAAATATTCAAATTTTTTTCATTTCCCAATGATAAGGAAATAATTTTTTTAAAGTTGTATTCTTCGCAGCGGTCAAACCTACATATGAGAGTTCATGCATCTGTTTTCAGGAACGTTAACATCAATTGAATTTGATCGGTTCAATTTATCTGTAAATTATGCAAAGACTTCGGCGCCAGATTTAACTGCTCAAAGTTGCAATAATGGACTCAATTCCCCGCCCCCTGACCGTCAGCCGCAAACGGCAGGGCAGTACAGACCGCTATCCTCGGAAGAGTTCATTAAATAATAAAGAAAAAGGGGAACGAATCTTCGTTAACAATTATGCATGATTATGAAAAGATTACCTATAGTCATAATTATATATATGAATGTTCAACTCTCAATGTTGAGTCATTGTATATTTAAATGGCAGAGCATTGAAATACTTTACGTTTGTAATGGTCCACTGGTCGCATTGAGGGAAGATGTTGCAGCGGTGACGTTGAGGCCCTCCGAGCACAAGTGCTTATCGAGCGCCAAGAGTGGCGCGCTGGTGCCGTAGATTTGCCCGCCGATGCCCAGACAAAACATGAAAACCTGGCCACACGAGAGGAACCAATTTTTATTTCATAAATGTAATAAAACTCATAGAATGAGTTTTATTACATTACAAAACTCATTCTCTATAATTCGAAAGCCTACGTTACATTTTTCCAACTTTCTTAGTACAAACTAAATTATTTTCTAACATGAACAGCGCATCTTGACGTTATCGAGACTCTGACTTCACCCGTCTAGCAGTGCTCAGCGATCACAAGTGTTAGACATACATAACTAGCATGGCGTTGGCCGCTATAGTAGCTCATTACTATCAAAAAATACCAAAACTATTTAATACTAGTTAAACTCCGCTATCAAACTACGAGCAATGAATACATTTGAGTTGAGGAATATCTCGACAGAAAAGTTTGTTAGATATTTCGCTGACTTCCTAAGTTAAGGTTGTGTGAAGTATGCAACATGAGTCATACGGTATTCTTATAATGGATTTGAATATAACATGCTATTAAACATGAACTTGAATAATCCACCTCTCAGTCTACACCATCAAGATAAATTTGTCAATAAAATAAAAGTCGGGCTGTAGATTGGTTCGATTTTTCAAAAAATGACCTGAGGAATTGCCTGAAATGATTATTATGGCACCTTTAGCGAACTTGAGAAGATCGAACGCAGCACGAACTCCTCAACTTAGTCTCGGCACGAGCATCTGATACGCCATGTTTCATGTATAGCACAACTGTCCCGGTATTTTAATGGAAGCAGTAGACGGTAGAGGATAGAAGTATTGCTGTATGTCCAGACTGACAGGATTGCACAAACGGAACCCACCGACGGCGTAGGTGACGACCACGCCGACGAGGAGGCAGAGAAGAAGCCCCACGGGGGAATACAGCGTGTAGGAGATGTTGTAGAGCGGGTGCAGGCTGCTGCTGCGCAAAAAATGTTTCACCGTGAAGCATTCATTTATTTCACTGCGATGAATATATGTGTAGTGGCTTGCACATTAGAATCACTCAGGGACTTGTTTTACAAACAAATATCGAGCCACACTGCCATCTATTACCAATGTGGCAGGATTGGGGACAACAAATATGGTGGTAGGTACAATACAAGTTTTAAAATATCAACACAATAGTGACAACGAAAGTACTTGACTTTCGATTATCTAATTAGGAATATCAGAGGAATCTTATATGAACATAGAAATTCCTTAATGACCACACATAGACTTTCAAAAGAGGAATGGTGGCTGGACTTGGAGAGCGCAGACCTGCATAATCTACACGGGCTGAAGCTGGAGCACCGAACGCGCGTGCGTGGCAACGCTATCAATTGCGAATAATTTCTGTGCATAATACGGACTGCTCACGGAGGTGGGATATAAAAAATACACTAACTCATTTCATGATATTAGCAGCTAATGAACATCTAGTGACAAAATTTATTTTCAATTAAAATATGGAACATCACTCTAGCTATTTTTCCGAAGCCTATTGTGCACTACAACAAGCGTGCAATCGTGTCATGCTGTGAAACATAAATTATTATACATTAGTGTGGAGCATAAATAATTATGCTGTGGAACATAAATTTTTAAATTATTATAGTTAATTTCTGTTTTACATTCGCATGATGACGAATTAAATATAACGGGCAATACGACCATTTCGAGTGACCTGAATTATCGAGAATTTTTTACAGGAGGAAACAGGACTCGGGATAAACTCCTTTTCGTTTGGCTCGGATGGATAACCAGCGATTTGAGAAAACTCGTTGTGAGTTCGCTTACTGTGATCAAATATTTTACGTGAGTCATCAATTACTTATGAATGTAAGTTCGATTACGTACATAAGAAAATATTCAAATTTTTTCATTTCCTTTTGTTAAAGAATTAATGTTATTTTTTTCCAAGTTGTATTCTTCCCAGCAGTCAAAACAACATGAGAGCTCATGTATCTGTTGTCAGGAACATCAATATCGTTTGATCGGTTCAATTTATCTGCAAATCATGCAAGGACTTTGGCGCCATATTTAAATGCTCAATGTTGCAATATTTGACTTGACCTCCCGCCCCATATATGACCATCTGCCGCCACCGCCAGGGCAGTACAGACCACTCCCATCGCAAGAGTTCATTAAATAATAAAGAATTAGGTTATCAAATCTTCGTTCATAATTTTCTATTATTATGATAAGGTTACCATTAAGTCATAATTATGTATGTAAATGTTCAGTTCTCATTGTTGATTCATTGTATTATTTAAATGGCAGAGCATTGAAATACTTTACGTTTGTAATGGTCCACTGGTCACATTGAGGGAAGATGTTGCAGCGGTGACGTTGAGGCCCTCCGAGCACAAGTGCTTATCGAGCGCCAAGAGTGGCGCGCTGCTGCCGTAGATTTGCCCGCCGATGCCCAGCCAAAACATGAAAACCTGGCCGCACGAGGAGGAACAAATTTTTATTTCATAAATGTAGCAAAATTCATGCTATGTGCGTATAATTCAAAAGCCTACATTACATTTTTCCAACTTTCTTAGTACAAACTAATTTATTTTCTAACATGAACAGCGCATCTTGACGTTATCGAGACACTGACTCCACCCGACTAGCAGTGCTCAGCGATCACATGTGTAAGACATAACTCGCATGGCGCGTGCAGCTATAATAGCTCATTAATATCACAAAATACCAAAACTATTAATACTAGTTAAACTCCGCTGTCAAATTACGAGCAATTAATACATTTGAGTTGAGGAATATCTCGACAGAAAAGTTTGTTAGATATTTCGCTGACTTCCTAAGTTAAGATTGTGTGAAGTATGCAACATATGAGTCATACGATATTCTTATGGATTTGAATATAACATGATATTAAACATGAATTGAATAATTCACCTCTCAGTCTACACCATCAAGATAAACTTATCAATAAAATAAAAGTTGGGCTGTAGATTGGTTCGATTTTTCAAAAAATGACCCGAGGAATTGCCTGAAATGATTATTATGGCATCTTTAGCGAACTTGAGAAGATCGAACGCAGCACGAACTCCTCAACTCAGTCTCGGCACGAGCTTCTGATGCGCCATGTTTCATGGATAGCACAACTGTCTCGGTATTTATTGATGCACCATGTTTCATCAACAGCTTCACAACTGTCTCGGTATTTTATTGTTGCACCATGTTTCATGAATAGCTTCACAACTGTCTCGGTATTTTATTGAAGCGCCATGTTTCATGAATAGCTTCACAACTGTCTCGGTATTTTCTTGATGCGCCATGTTTCATCAACAGCTTCACAACTGTCCCGGTATTTTATTGATGCACCATGTTTCATCAACAGCTTCACAACTGTCTCGGTATTATATTGTTATAACATATTTCATGAATAGCTTAACAATTATCTCCGTATTTTATGCTCACCGCAGAGACCACGAAGCCCGTTATGGCTCCAGTTTTGCCACAGGCCGGCACCGCGAGCCCCAGGACGAAGACTCCGGCGATGGGTCCCGCCACGAGGCTGCTGATGGACAGATTTGGAAATTTTTTGATCGGTACGTTGAGGACATGACAAAATGACTGCTAGCTGCATCGAAGTAACCATGCACGTCAATTTTGGAGGCTAAATCTTACATTTTCATTGGAATCGCGTTGAAATACATTCGTTGTTGTTATTGTAGGCAAGGTTTCCTCGTGTTTCTTTTCATCGGTTTGAATTAATCGAGTTTCGAGGCTCGGTATCAAAGTCTGTTGCTTTGCGAGGCCTACTGCATGGCCAGTGGATACTTTTCGCAAAGTCAGCGCCAATGTAAAGTATTAAAAAGTATTCAAAATTAATCCAACTCTCCAGGAAACGCGCTCCATAGCTTTTAAACCTTAACAAAAAGCGCTTCAGATTTTCGCGATAGTAGCCAATCTTCATTTCATTATTGTTCACTGATAATCGCATAAAACTAATTGCATAATAATTACTCATGGATATGAAAGAGTTTTTCATCTAAAATATAATAGTTTTACTATTATTAATAGTATTAAGTAATAGTACTAACAGATACCTATAATTTTTAGGGGAATCGAGAATTTAAATCTGATCATTATCTTGCGTTATCGTTATTTTGTGGATCATTTTGTCTGATCAATAGATTTTGTCATATTAATATACACTAATAATATTGAATTATAAGCCACGCGTGGTAGTATGTCGTCAACAGTGTGACTCACTGAGCAGTTTGTTGAACACTGTCTTGAAATTTTCAGACGCCTTCTGGAAGAATTGTAAGTCAGATAGGAAGTCCACCCACAGCATCGTGGGCACCGAGTTCAGCACTGATGAGATGGAGCTGCCCACACGATAATGAGGGATAGAGAGGACCATCTCATCATGATGAGCTAGGAGAACAGAAGGTGATCAGGATTGATGATGTGAGGATTGATGCTTGAGATAAATGGTGGCAACATATAATTTAAAGGCGGCTACACCCTGATAGATTGGTGAAAAATGCCATTACATTTTTCATAAACAACCCTTTTTGATTTTAGTGCATAATGTCATGTGTTTGCTTAACCAGGGGAAATAGGGAATAATTAAGTTTTATTAATTTCAATTGTGTTTAAAAGACCTCTGAGGTGCAGTTGTGCAGAATTTAACTTGCTTTTAACGAATTAATGTTTTTAGGGCGAGCTGACGAGACGAAATATACTTTTAAAGTGAAGTAATAATCCGTACAACTATTTAGCAAAACTCCTTGCGCAAACAGTGACTGCAAGGGTAATAAGCTGCTAGTCGTGGAAGTTGCAGAATAAAACATTAGACCCGATCATGGCCTCGTCAACGCTGAAGCCACAAATTAATAAGAGCAGCGATGCCCCGAATGTTGCGTGGGTACCTGAGAGTGCCGCTGAAGAGGCATGCTACGAAGAGCCCCGGCACACCCGTCATGTACCCCAGCCGCTGCATGACGTAGTACGGCACGATCTGGTCGGCGCGGGTGATCAGGCCTAGGGCCAGAGGGTCACATCCGTAGTACGCAGCGTAGATGCCAATGCCCCCCAAGAACAAAATTGTTAGTATTGCCCACAAACCAACGGTGCTCGTCAGCATCACCCTGAAACAAAATGTTCACAATAGATGTACGAGTGATCGTTGGTTAGCCTTCTTGTGGAAGTAGAGAAATAAACGCAGGAGAAATAAGTTATTAATCACGGTTGATTCCGCTTATCGTCAAATGCCCTCATTGTTAGAAAAATAATCCAGTCTTTTCGCCCCGTTTCAAGTTACTAGCACAAATTCAAATTTAAATCCAACGTTATTTGCCGTGCAGAATTGTTGCCCTAATGAATATTGGAAATTACTAATTCTTCTGTACTGAGACTTTAAATCCGACATTTGCATGAACTTGCTGTCTGCTGTTAGAAATGCAACCAAGAAAATTTTCATTTCCAGGTGAAATACACATTTTTTCGTATCCTTACTACCACCGTAGCACCTACTTGTTGCTGTCAGCAGTGAAACAAAAATTTCAAGTATCCTGGTGAAATGCCCAATTTTTCTATTGCTATCCTCATCGCGAGTTTGCAAGACTTATTCCTCCATGTAGACTATGATGCCAGCTGATACTCCTGCTTAGAAGCAAGATTAAAAAATATAAAGAAGCATTCAATTTGTCGACTTTCCCTCGGCCAACAATGCGACCGGCCATTGATTTGCTGGACCGCATTTTGCTGCATTTGCCTCACGCTCTGGTATTGCCGACGGAGGTCTGCGTGGCGATGCGCTGCAGTGTGGCTTGGGAGAAAGAGAAGCCGTAGCCGAAGTTGACAACCCCCATGATGAAGGTGTTCACGGCCGTGTGACGCTCATAAAGACCAAAATTGAAGCTGAAATGAGGAGATAAAGATGAGATGTAATTGAAATTAAGGTAAATTCAAGTACTACTTTTACCAGCCAGAGTCGTGAAAAAGATTTCATGCAATTTTCATGACGGTGGATGTCCATAATCACTGCTTTCGTATTTCTTCAACGCAAAATGCTACCTTTAATAATTATTGTGTTGGTGGCCACTCACAAACGTGTTGATGTTAGACTCACTAACACACACTTTATTTAAGCTATACTTACAAATATTAATATTCAGATAAACTACATTAAGTGGCGAGATTGCTATGGCGCCTCAAGTGAGGGCTCAACTTGCCTTGATATTAATCTCTCAACCCTTATTGAAAGGCACAATTTTACGTTACAATAATACCCAGTTTAGGTACAATTGTGTCCATGTAATCCGACAATGATTGAAGAAATGATTGAACTTTTGAATTAAACATTTTCATTGCTTTCCACTTCTCACGTCTTAAATACAGTAATAAATGGCGGCGAAACGCGATGCGTCTAAAAGTGAAACATGTGAAGTATATATGTCAAGAAAAATCACCAGAACGTAATTAGTGTTAAAACGACGTTGATCACAAGTTAATATTATTAAAATAACGTTTAATCAACGTTGTTCCAACGTCGGATTTCACGAGAATTTACTTTAGTTTTGAATGCAATTATTCTCACGTTTCTAAAGTTTTACGAATTTTGCCTTGCGTGAAAATTCGCATGTTTCTAAGTTTTTAAAATAAACAGGAAATTATTGATATTCTAAAGAAATTTAGAATGTAAAGCAGTAAACAATTCAAGAAGACATTACCCTTAGCGGGCAGCTTGGCCTGACGCCCTCACTTGAAGACGTCGAGCCTGCCGTGCTCCCCAGCCACGCGCCAGACACTACCCAGCCCCCCCGCCGAGTGCAGGGAACCCACGGTGGTCATGACCACACCCACCAGGATGATGGTCGCCTGGAACACGTCCGTCCACACCACCGCCTTCATCCCGCCCTTCAACCACAATAATATTGTGTTACACATGTCCTCGTGAGTCATTTTATGAGCCATCAGTTGAACATGTTGACGGTCTAAACGCATGTCTATGATACTTGCTCTACTGATACGTTAAACTTTTCATATCTCAATTACACCTTCAATAATTATTCTTTGGCAAATACCCTAAGCTCACTTTCTGTGACTATGCTTATCTCCGTTGTATGTTACGACGGAATGCGCATCATCGATAACGATCAAATTCGCTGTCCCAAAAGCACGATAAAAAAATACTGGAAAGACATTTTTCCATGAAAGATATTGTATAGTTACATCCGTGCTCATAGTGAGCAGGTAAATAATATTGATATTTTGTTACATCAAAAGCTATTTATGAGATCCGAATCAGGCAGATTATTACCGTTTCGCCTTCAGATGAGATAATATTTTAAAAACTATAGCTGTTGCCCACCCTGCATGAACAGAAGTATTGAGAAGACCCTTCACTGGGAAATAAGTTTATCGATGCTAGTGAAGGAAAGTACTCAGTAGTAAGTACCGAGAAGCAAACACTCTCACAAAAGCAGAGTAGAAGGCGACGAAAGTTCTCACAAAAGCAGAGTAGAAGGCGACGAAAGTTCTCACAAAAGCAGAGTAGAAGGTGACGAAAGTTCTCACAAAAGCAGAGTAGAAGGTGACGATGAGACCGATGACGATGACGTAAGTGTCTGAGGAGACGGGAGTGACGGCGGACATGGCGAGGGTTGGGGCGTAGAGGCAGATGCCGAGGTACAGCAGATCCTTGACCACCGACGCCAGCAGCACGGCGCGCTTCAGCGCCCTGCTCCTGAACCGTCGCTCCACGTACTCAACCACAATATATTATTGATAATATCTATATTATTATTATACTATATTACAATATTGTTATAGAGGTAGATATAATATACAGTCACTCTTACTTACAGTGACACATTATTCTTTACGCTTCGCATAGTCACACTTATGTCAGACACTTCTTATGATCACTACGCATCATAGCAGTGACAATGAGTACCTACTCACTTAGTATCACACTACTGACACTTAGTCACACACGTACCACACATAGGCTAGTCACGCGCTGCTCACTTGATGCTTAAAAAAGACAAAATTGCTACGCCTCACGACGATCAACTCGCTGCATCAACCTAAATATGCTGAACTTGATTTTTAAAGTTACATATGAATATTTTACGTATAGCATTTTCAGATAGCTTACTCGAATTTGCATAAAATTTTTGGAAATTTAATTGTAAAAAACTAGGTAGGGTGCGCCATATATCAGAAACTCAGAATATAAATCTGAACTGAAAATAAAAACTATGTATATGGCCTTAATTTGGAAATTAAATAGACGAAGCCATTCTGAGATTGCTCAATCTAAGTTTACGACAGACACCGTGGGCACCTTTCAAAATAATTTAGACGTTTACCTGTGCTGGCGTATTCGGTAACAGGCAATATGAACTTGATGAGAATGGAATGTATTCACAAGTCAACTGCTTTGGTTAACACGTTGTGAGTTTTGGGGGTTAAAACCAACCTCATTTATGCTGCGCATGCGCAGAGGGTAAAAGACCGGCAGGACAACGAACGTTGTGCCCAACATGGCCACCACGATGCCAGGGACCATCCAGTAAAGCTGCAGACCGTGACCGTAGGCCTCGGCGACGTAGCCTGGTGGAGGAAAATGTTGACAACATCTTTTGTTTTCGGAGGAAGATGTAGTAGCTAACTACACTGAGCAACGCTTGCCCTACATCACGTGTTGATGCTGGATAATAGAGCAGAGCAGCATTGTGTCCTCTATAACACTACACTGAGCAANGCAGGACAACGAACGTTGTGCCCAACATGGCCACCACGATGCCAGGGACCATCCAGTAAAGCTGCAGACCGTGACCGTAGGCCTCGGCGACGTAGCCTGGTGGAGGAAAATGTTGACAACATCTTTTGTTTTCGGAGGAAGATGTAGTAGCTAACGACACTGAGCAACGCTTGCTCCTACATCACGTGTTGATGCTGGATAATAGAGCAGAGCAGCATTGTGTCCTCTCGAACACTACGCTTGTACTCCTTCCACCTACTCGCCTTTGCTGCTACCAGCCTATTCTTCTTCGTTTCATCACTATTCTCTTTCTCTCCTATCTCATTATCCTAATCTCATGCCCTGCTATTCTCCTTCTCTCCTACTCTTCTTCTCTCATACTCTTTTTCCCTAACACTCCTCAAGTCGAAAACAAAGTTATAATCATCTCTTGTATAAAAAAACTGGTTCTTAAAATTAGTGAAAAAATTCTACTTAACATGCATGCATTTAATTTAGGGCGGTACAGACTTCGGACAAATGCTTCAGATTTGATCCAGTTAATTAGTGGTCAAAACACGAGACATTTCGCTGAATAAATATTATTTTCATATCTGTCGTGTATTTTACTTCGTATTTTATGCCTAATATTGTTATTCCAGACTCCTTCTCAATTGAGGAGATATCGCGGCTTCTGGGTCGCCCTGAAGCTGCATCGTGACTCGTGAGTCAAGGCGAGCGTGTGGGCGCCATGGAGGCTCGTGCGATGTGTTAGCTCGTGGGTGTTGGCAATCGTGGATTTGGGCAATTTTTTGTGACCAAGTTGGTACAAATTAGAGCACTAAATGTTAAGCCTCTATTATCCGTTGTACATCAATTTCTATTCGATTGTAGTATTAATATATCACATTATCCTTGAGCAGAATAATGCCAAACTACACAAAGATCATGGTGAGTGTGGACATTCTGTTGTGAGACATTTTGAGCGCTGCTATTCTCCCGCGCTCAATGTTTATAATTATTTGAAATACCTAAAGAAAGACGTACATGATAAAAATCGGCTTGAGTTCAACGTAGCAGGTAATTGTTGTTTGTAAAGTTCATGATATTTGAAACGTGAAGGTCGCGTGTAAATGAGCAAGCGCGGCGCTGTCCACTCACATCTTCGGATATTCAATGTTGGCGCCAGGAAATATCCCGAGCACTGCGTTCACTGTCGAGAAAGTTGTTCCTGTTGTCAGCGACAACTTTTTGCGCAAAATTAAATGTAGAGATAGTCTAGAACTTGAGTTCCAACAGGATCAGTACGTTATGATTTAATGAAGCTACACAGAATTATGGTGGATTCCAACTTCAATACAAAAGTCCTAACATCTTGCTCAGTCTTCCACTTCATAATTTGTAGCATATAAATAAATAAAACTTTCACTTAAATGCATTTATGACCTTCACTTGTGAGCGACGACGCGCATGCAGCTTTCAGGCTCCACTCTGCCGCCCCCTTCTTAGCTGCGCCGCCCCCCTCAGGCGCAGTGCCTGTATACGCTCTGCGTAACCTGGATGCGCGCCCTTATACCTGTCTCTTATACANCAATCAATGCGCATTGTGCCTGACGCTCCTTATGACGCGCGTATACATCAATGCGCATTGTGCCTGACGCTCCATGCGCATTATACCAGTACAAATACTAACCATCATTTACCGTACTATATATTAGCGTCGTGTGTAGGCACTACTAGCCACAGATGCACCCATCCTTCACCTGAGGTTATATGCATCATAATTGCACAGTCAGCAATCATAAGTTGTATTGGCCGTCACTAATAGCCGCGTGTACAATTAAGAACCTTATGTAAATAAATCCGTGTTGTTCGCTACAAGAACCAGGAGGCAGATAATTTTTTTCTCACCCAGTATAGAGATTGAAGAAATGAACGAAGCGATGAGCGAGAGCGCTACAGGCCACGGCGACAGCGACCGACTTGCCAGCAGGAAATCCTCTGTGTTTTTATTGCCTTTGACTCCATGGTAAACTCCAATGGCAAGTGACGCCGCAAGCATCACACTGAATATGACGTAGTCCACGACTGTGAAGTGCGCCAGCTCCATTGAATGTGCCGACATTTTGTTTCGTGTCGTACGAATGAAAGTCGTAAGTGGTTCAAGTGGGCTATTCACATGACAATTAATATTATGGCTTCCATCAATTTATTATTAAGCTAACACTTTACGCGTATAATGGAGAGCACAAATAAGTTAATTTTATGCAATCTGTCATATTTTTGTAATCTATGCTATTGAATGAATAAAGTCATTGAATAGTTAATTCAATGGCATTTCTTAAAAAAAATTAAATCTTCTATTTTTAATTATTTGTCTTCTAGAATTCTCTAAATAACAGCCAAGTGTAGGTAAGATGTATAGATGATTTATTATTATTCAGGGACCACTATGACATTAAATCAAACAGAACGTGTTTAGCTACAATAATACAATTGTGTATTATAGAGTCATCGTGTAATTTCATAACTCCACTCAGATGCTCTAAATGGAATCCGTGATCAAGAAGGTCGATGCAAACTACGAGATCTAACATTGAAATAATTCAATAGACCGATGACAATGCACTATGAAGTGCATTCCAGCAGTGACTCATCTATATATTTATTATGATATATATCATTAAAAATCAATTGGCGTTCATGTATTCGAAAAAATCTATATAGGTATTCAAAGTTAACAGCAAAATTTTCCTACTCAATTGATTTTAGCTATGATGAAATTGCGAGTATAGCAACATTCCCTCGACCATAAATAAATAAATATTTACTCGTAAGAATTGATATCAACATTTCATTTCAAATGGGCATCACAATTTTTTCGGCACCACTTGTCCACAATTTATTTTCAAGCAATTGATTTGCTCAATTGCAGTAGCAGTTCAAACGTCGACAATATATATAGTCGCACGACCTTTAACAACGCAGGAGTCAACAAACTTCACTCAATTCCCATTTAGAGTCATCAAAAACTCTTCAGAATTATTCAATTCCACATTCTATTACCTTCTTCACTGATGATGCATTATTTGCACTCCTAAATGATAACGCTACTGCCTTTCGCTCTGTATTTTACGCAGCAGAGCAGCACGAGCTCTGCTCACCTCGCTCCGAAGTGTACAAGTGAGCGGAGCAGCCACCTGCTCTGCTCATAATGTTCCAAACCATACAGCTGCTTCAACATGCATCGCCTTGACCCGCATCACTGATGGTTAACAGCTGTCGAGGACGCAGCTGCAGCCCTGCATGGCTGCCTTCCAGCCAATGCAGTTATACAGGCAGGAATGCAATTAAAAGAGCGGCCGATGACGCGCGCGTGGATGTGTTTACTGGTGAACGATTGTATCATGGGGGGAATTTTATAAACAATCGCTAGCTTTTTGTTTCCTTTATTCGTAGAGTGGATTTAATTTTTTGTAGGAAGCTCCGGTGCAGCCTTGTGTTGCCTTGTTGCCTCTCGCCCTGCATACGTACCATTTGGGACCCTCAGCTGCAAATATGTAGCTCGATGTCTATTATTGTCTCTACTAGCTGATAAAAGCCTTATATTAGTTGAATTGTCAATAATGAATGCGTTAGTAATTATTTCATTAAGTAAGAGTACTAATTTCTGTCAACCGAGGGCCGTCAGACCACTTGTACGAGTATGATAACATTTGCCATTTTATCTATTGTTTGGGGAAATTTGTTAAGAGTTTAATTTTCCATGAACACGAAGAAGTGCGCGTGCCACTTAGTAGTGTCACTGACCAGGAATCACTGATCTAAAGTCTAGACACTATAGAAGATCAGGAAAATAATATCTATTATGATAAAGAGCTTTCGCCCTGGAGACAAACCTTGAACTTGGGCGTCCAGTTGTGCGCTGCAGAGATGAAGGACTTGCAGATCACAGCCGTGCATTGCTTTTACCATCGCAGCAATGATTTACCGCGCGCACCTCTTTACTTATGAAGCTGAGGTGGCTCGATCATTCCTCCAAGGTGGGGGACATCACTGATGGTTAACAGCTGTCGAGGACGCAGCTGCAGCCCTGCATGGCAGCCTTCCAGCCAATGCATTTACAGGCAGGAATGCAATTAAAAGAGCGGCCGACGACGCTCGCGTGGATGTGTTTACTGGTGAACGATTGTATCATGGGGGGAATTTTAGAAACAATCGCTAGCTGCTTGTTTTAATATTTATAGAGTGGATTTGATTTTTGAATCAGACTCAGTAGCAGCCTTGTGTTGCTGTACCGCATGAAGCTCTTGTACTCTTGCCATGCATGTACCATTTGGGACTCTCCGCATATCAGCTGCAAATGGATTCATGTCTATTATTGGCTATATTAGTTGATTACAGCCTTATATTAGTTGAATTGTCAACAATAATTATAAATAATGCGTTAATAATAAGCTCATTACGTAAGCGTACTATTTTCATTCAACATAAGGCCGATCAAACCAGGTGTACGAGTATGGTAACATTTGTCAGATTATTTATTATTTATAAAATTTGTTAACAGTTTCGGGAATTAAAAAATTACCTGTTACATATCTTCCATGAACACGAAGAAGTGCGCGTGCCACTTAGTGGTGTCACTGACCAGGAATCACTGATCTAAAGTCTAGACACTAGAAGATCAGGAAAATAATATCTATTATGATGAAGAACTTTCGCCCTGGAGACAAACCTTGAACTTGGGCGTCCAGTTGTGCGCTGCAGAGATGAAAGACTTGCAGATCACAGCCGTGCATTGCTTTTACCATCGCAGGAATGATTTACCGCGCGCACCTCTTTACTTATGAAGCTGAGGTGGCTCGATCATTCCTCCAAGGTGGGGGGGGGGTTTCTTGTATTTTTTAATGAGATTTGGATGCGGTGTGCAGAGTTGGGTGAGGTGTGTAGAGTTGGGTGAGGTGTACAGAGTTGGGTAAGGTGTGCAGAATTGGTGAGGCGTGCTGAGTTGGCGAGGAAGTCGAGGGATTTTCCTTGTGACTATACATATAGAACAGTTTTTTGCTGGTCCTGGAGTAGGAAGTAAGCAATTCAGAAGAGACATCGAGTTGAAGGCAACATTGCTCTCCCCATCTACCATGCGAGTCTCTGTGAACATGATTGGTAGAAAACGCATGAACATCTTCAAATAAAGGTCATTCAATTTCTTCGAAGTAAGTGACACTGAATAGTGTGTGTGACACTATAGGCGTTTGTGTATGTTAATAGTTTAAATTGTATAGACTTTTAACCTGTAAGTTGTTTGTATTCGGAAGTCCCTAAAATTCAGCCCTTGCGCTGTTCCTAACGAGTGAAACATTTTTGCGGATGTCAAGTGGATGTAACTTTAATTGAAGCTTGTTCATAAGACTTACTTTATAAGACCGGAAGTTTATATAATCTTGGATTGTAAGAGTTCGGGCGAAATTAATTTCACTTCATTGAGTTCAAAGGGATCCTCTGTTTAAAAAAATGCCTTTTTCGTTTTCTTAGCTCATCTCTAGAAGCTCTTTATCAGATTTATTTATTTTTTAAATCATAGGATAAAAAGTAGAAGGGGAGAGAAAAAGAGGAAGGTCCTTCCCCAAAGATTTGAAAACAAAAACAAAAAATCTCCAGAGTCTATGATTTTATGGGTTGTATATACCGTATAATACTATTTTTTCCAATATTTCAATTCTTAAACTAAATGAGTTTGATATTAGATTTACAGAACTTTACATTTCACTTTTCATTTCATAAAATTTTCATTTCATAAAATTCATACGAACAAAATGAGCATGTATTATAATATTTGAGGTGTGTTCTAGAGTGAGTATCGGTTTTTAATTAATTACACCGCCGCAGTGCTGCGCTTCCGTTCAGCGCATGCGCGCCGTCTAACTACATCTTTTGGAAGCCATGAACGCCATTGCGGAACCATCCGGTCGAGTCTACACCTGTTACGTGATTTTAAAATGACTTCACCTTATGAGAATCCCGTCGACTAACAAGTTCTTTCGTTTTATTGTTCTCAAGGCTTTAAATCCGTAGAAATTCATCGCCAAATCAGTGAAGTGTATGTTGAAAACATTATGACTTATGAGCGGCGGAATGGTGCGGAAATGGGTTAGGACCTTTAAAGATACATACATACGTTCATGATGAGGAAAGAATTAAGAAAACTTCAAACATTCTCGATGATCTGATTCAAAAAGTGGGCTGTAAAGTGAAAGAGGACAGAGATGATTTACGATTCTGTCCTTTTATAGCTGAGAAGTTTTCTGCTGTCACCTGAAGTGTTCTTACTAAATTGTCCAATCAGGGGGCAAGCTTCTTGGACGTTGGCTTACGAAAGCATGTCCCAAGATGCGAGGAATGCCTCAATATTAATGGGAATTGAGTAGAAAAGTATAGTTAAGTATGGCCTTTCAAGTGAATAATAATATTTGGAAAAATTTACTTTTTTTATGTCAATCCGGAACTTATTTTAAAAATAAGTCTCGTATTTTCCATTGTTTATGAAGTTGCAAAAATATATGCCAGTTAATAACGTTTTTTTTGTACCCAGATGCTCAGCTAGTGAATTTGTGTGAATTTATATTATTCAATTTATTCATGATTGGCTTTCGCTATCTTTGATTAGAATATGTTAAAGTAGTTAAATTTTAATTTTTTTTTTCAAATGGCTAAATTCACAACCTAATTACTGCCTGAATGTTTAAGAAGTTTCGCAACACCAAGCACCAAACAATCACTACAGATATCACCATTGCTATCACCATTGGAATTTACCTCACCATCACAGGCGAAGCAAATCCAAGATGATGCATCCCTGGCGTTGCCGAGACAATCGTAGTGAAGTAAAATTCTCCTGAAGCTTTCGAAGTCTTGCGTTGAATGACAAGGCCTAAGAAGACTCGAGGACTTCAAGGACGTATCGATGTTCTAACCTAGCGAAATTATATTAATGGAAATTTCAGGGCCATATGAAGTATGAAATTAGGGCCATACGAATTTTCACGCCAAGCGTAATGTTTCCAGGCTTCCATGAACATCACCAACACAACATGAACAGACTGGCGAGTATGGACTGGCCCCACCAGCACCAGCAGTTCCATCATGGTGTAAATCCTATGAACATGGGCCCAATGGTCGCAACACATTCACACGGCGCCTTTTTTCGATACATGAGACAGCCAATAAAGCAGGAGCTGTCATGTATGTGGCTAGAACAAGACCAACCTTCACCAAAGAAGCCTTGCAATAAAACTTTTGGAAGCATGCACGAAATTGTGACACATATAACAGTTGAACATGTTGGTGGGCCTGAGTGTTCTTCTCATGCGTGTTTCTGGCAAAATTGTCCTCGGAACGGCAGATCTTTCAAAGCAAAGTACAAACTTGTGAACCATATTAGCTAGAGTACATACTGGAGAGAAACCCTTTCCGTGCCCTTTTCCAGGATGCGGAAAAGTTTTCGCACGATCGGAGAACTTGAAAATTCACAAGAGAACCCACACAGGAGAGAAGCCCTTCAAGTGCGAGTACGAAGGATGTGATCGGAGATTCGCCAATTCATCAGACCGAAAAAAACATTCGCACGTGCACACCTCCGACAAACCGTACACCTGCAAAGTCCGGGGTTGTGATATGTCTTATACGCATCCATCGTCCCTCAGACAACATATGAAAGTCCACGGCAAGAGTCCGCGGCCCTCCGGCAGCGGATACGAAAGAGATGACTCCACAACAACCACAGAAACATCAGCGTCAAATTCCAACATTCCAAGCTCCTTAACGCAATCATCGGGTCACTGCCAGACCAATATTATTGTCAGTCGGGAATGTTCGGTAAATAACGCTATTCCTACAGTACCTATTGCTGGTAGTAACAACCATAACACCAACACAGCGCATAACGCAAATCTAAGTGAGTGGTACGTGTGTCAATGCGCTGCTGGAATGCCCATCCCGCCGAGCAACGAACACAGTCAAATTCCACCCTTGCCTGGAACAATTTTGCCCCCGTCGGCATTTTACTAGCATTTGGCCTTAGTCTTCATTTGAAATTATCTTTGCAGTGTCAAAGGCAGGCTGTCTGTAGGTGCTTGGCTATCGAGAATCCTGCTATATTTGGATGTCGCTAGAGCTCTATGATCAATGACTGTCGTTTTGAAGAGAAAAGTTGCCCTCAATTCATTGCGTGGGCATCGGAAATACCCACAATTCTTGCATTAATTACACCTTTACGAGTTAACAGTTCTCATACATTATTTTTTTATAAAACCTTTGCAAATACTCATAAATTGTTCATCATTTCTCTTTGATTTTGCTAATTTTTATTTCCGACTTTGAATCAAACCGTATTCCTTCTCTACGCACACTATTGGTCCAACTCACTCGTTGTTTACCGCACAGTTAACCAATGTAATTAATTAATGTACTTAATGACGAAAGAAATAAATAAAAAAATTTCTGAACCTCAGCCTGAGTTAATCTTTTTAGTACAATTATTGATAGATTATTTTATTATCAACGAGACAGATATTGGATTGTCTAAATTCAATTTAGTGTGAAAGTAATTTTTTTATGGCCATAAAACTCAAAATTATTCTCTTCATGATTTCTTTGAAGTTCTCGTCACTTTCTTCGTCTTCGTCGCAACGAGAAGTTGAAATATCGAGTGGACTTGTTTTTATATTTTACCAGCGACACATGATGGTGTCACGCGTGCATTATTAGACATTGTAGCTTTTGTAGGGTGGTAAGCAAATGGTTTTTTAGTGTATAAACGACGTGTACATTCTCATTGAACATATGGTACGTAAATAAACTACATAATTCTCGTAACTTCGACGCTGAAACTAAAATAGTTGACTCCGTGTACAAAATTGTTTCGAATTTATGTTCAACTCGCATTGAAAGTGGGTTGAATCTAGAATATTTGTTGTGTTTATATCCGTCACAAGTTCTATAATTGACAGACTTGATCAATGATCAAGTCAGGTTGGTTCCACAAAAAACTTTTCCTCTGTAAATTACATGGAATGCCTGTATAATTAAAAATAAACTTCTAGATTTTAGGATGAAATGAATTTTCTTCGATAAACATTTCAAATAAAGAATTTTCCCTTGTTGCTGATTCCTTAAAGCACAATGAGTTTCAAAATTTATATGAACAGCAAGGTTTATCTCGATGAAATATTTTACATGCGACATCAGACTCAGGGTCATTAATAATATGGTGCACATTCCCTTTTTGAATCGTTGCAAAAATAAATTGGTTAAGAATTTTTGTTATTTTTCTCGGTTGATATTCACGATACACTTGCTCCCGGTGGTCTATATATGGAAGCTCATTAATTTAATAGTCATTATATGGTAAAGCTCAATTGACAGTAATTGGTAGCTGTTTGGGATAGTTTTTTTCAAAACTAGAACAAGTTATGAACAGATGTTCCTAGAGTATGAGGTATTAAATATAACTCAAAGTGTATGTAACATTTTGTTCCCATATGTATGAGTTATAAAATGATCTAGATTTAAGGGCACCACCAGAAGTGCTTTATTGTACCATTGCATTCCCTTACATCCCAAATATTTTTGTGCTTAATTTAATATTAATACAAAATTTACCGAGTAGGAAGAATTAGTCTTTGGACGTTCAAGGCTGCGGTGGAGCCTGGATCTGCCTGTAGGCATGTAGCCATGGGCATTTTAACTAATACGTAATTAATATTTTTCTATGGATGATTTATTATAGTTGCCTCTTCATATCATCTCTGAATTGATAGAAAAGTAACATTAATATTCGGGACAATTAGAAATAATTTTCATTGTAAAGTGAAGAAATACATTATAAGCTGCATTCAACCTAACTGAATATTTACAATCTCTTCGTGTTGACGATACTATTTACACAATGGACCTGAGAAAACTCATTGTACCGGTTCGCCTGCTGCTTGCAATAGTTAGGAATTGTAGGAATGTTTTTAATTAAGTTTTGGGTCATTAACCGCATTAAGGAGTAGGTCCTCCAATCAACTCGGATATTCATTAATTCCATTTTTTCACCCTGATTATAGGAACTTCTGGCGTCAGTTCAATCGCAGCAGAATCAGGCATACCATCCTACGATTAGCTGCTTCTACTAAGTTGAATGTGAAGCATGAGTTTGAATACGTTTTTTTGCAATAATCTTATACTATTTTCGTTCATATGAACAGGATACGGGATTCAAAATTGCCAATTTCTCGTACCCAAGATCCAGGATACTTATCGCGTCGGAATATCACCTCGTTTTGAAATTTTATTCGCTACGGAAAAATTATCGAGCATTGCAAAACTGTGGAAAAGGTTTGGATCAAAAATTAAAAACTGATTCCTAAATTTGTAATCATAAATTTACATCACAAGACGCAAAATATATTTTTCGTATCTTGAAAAGTGGTTGGTAGTTTAATACTTTTTATGAAATATTAGAATAAACTGGTCTCTCTTCAATAAGCATATAATTTTTTTATTTGGAAACATGTGGAAGAAAAATTGCCGAGATTACCAAATTATCCGGGTAAGAAGGGCTATTCTGCTATTGTTTTGTTTATAGCCAGTAATATTCTGACGGCATAAGCAAATATTCACAAGAAATTAAGCAACCCAGCAGTTTTTGAAACTGCACACTGAGGGCAGAAGGCCGTCCCTGAAGGTGTAAGATAGTATGGCACTGACGGGGCTTAGGTGAGTATGGCACTGACGAGGGTTAGGTAGAGTAGCACTCACGTTGGTTAGGAGGGCATTGCATTGACGAAGGTTAGGATCGTAGATCCGATGAGGGTTATATAGATTCTTTATATTTTTTATTTTATGACTCGCTGATCTTTTACCGCTTGCCCAACGTTTTTACGAGCATTGAATCTTCTAAATTCTACCCTCAAATCGAATGTGAAATTTTGAACTGCCATCACAAGTGATGTACAAACACGTACATATGATGTACTTGATATGAACGAGTTTCCGTGGCCGATAACGATGCAACGAGGTTTACTAATTTGGCGGTAAACTGGCATGCATTTATAACTGTTACCTATATAATAGTGCTCAAAGTACGATGAACTGCAACAAATGATGCATATTGTCTGTAAACTATATTACTGTTACTTATCAACAGATAATATTAATTTGGTGGCATGCAGCCGGTGTAATAGGTAAAAATGTGACTAACTTGGGAGCATCCACCCTAGACGTTATTGTAGAAGTAATCCTGCATTTCTAATGATCGCATCTTGACTTAGATGTCCATTGAGACTAGCACAGCAGACGCGCAATTGAACCCCTGCACTGCGCAGAGGTTCATCTGCTTAGCCAACAGGTGGGGATGCTCATCAGTGATCACAATATTAGTTAGCAGCAACAATAGCGAGCTGAACGTTGAAGTTTAATCGAGCATTCATCCCCACAATGAACTGGTGGTGGTTGAAACGCCAGATGTGGTGGCACAAATTTTTATAACTCGCGAACAATCTTGGACGCTATTGTGAATGGTATTTCTCATATCAAATAGAACACCTCATTACTGGGAGAAAATGACAGTTCTATTTGAAAAACAATGGTTACAGGTAAGTTTTCCAAGTTTGTTTATTGTTTATTGTTTATTCACAGAGGAGCACACAAAAATATACATAACAAGAGACCATAAAAATTTGAAGAAAAAATACAAATTGCTTCATTGTGAATGCCTATATAAGCTAAAAAGCTTCACAGGCGACATAGGCGAAATTACTCTCAATAGAACAATAACGTAATGAAACTGAGATAAGTCAATAGGAAACAGAAAGTGCCCAAAGTATGAAGATCCTTGTAAATTAACCCTTAATAAAACTGATATGAGAACAAGCAACTTGGCGACTAAAAATGAATAATTTTTCAAAACTAGAACAAGTTATGAACAGATGTTCCTAGAGTATGAGGTATTAAATATAACTCAAAGTGTATGTAACATTTTGTTCCCATATGTATGAGTTATAAAATGATCTAGATTTAAGGGCACCACCAGAAGTGCTTTATTGTACCATTGCATTCCCTTACATCCCAAATATTTTTGTGCTTAATTTAATATTAATACAAAATTTACCGAGTAGGAAGAATTAGTCTTTGGACGTTTAAGGCTACCGCGGAGTCTGGATCTGCCTGTAGGCATGCAGCCATGGGCATTTTAACTAATAAGTAATTAATATTTTTCTATAGATGATTTACTATAGTTGCCTCTTCATATCATCTCTGAATTGATAGAAAAGTAACATTAATATTCGGGACAATTAGAAATAATTTTCATTGTAAAATGAAGAAATACATTATAAGTTGCATTCAACCTAACTGAATATTTACAATCTCTTCGTGTTGACTATACTATTTACACAATGGACCTGAGAAAACTCATTGTACCGGTTCGTTGGTCATTATTATTATCTTAATTGATGGTTTTTTTCTCGCTGAATTGTTGCAATGGGCGTTATATGTCGTGGGCGTTCTTATTAATGGGCGTTGTTGCTGTCGTGCGCCTGAACCTAGAGTTTGGAAACGCCGTGTGGTCACCTAGACTTAGAAAGGACAAAAATTTAATAGAGAATGTTCAAAGACGTGCAGCAAGGATAATTCCAAGCTTGAGGGGCAAGTCCTACGAAGAAAGATTAAAGGTTATGAAGCTTCGAAGCCACGGTTATCGACGTCTGCGTGGTGACCTCAATGAAGTATACAAGTATACCCACGGTTTATACAAGGTCCCGAAAGGATTACTAGAATTTGAACCAACAACAGGGGTCACGGCTATAAACTAAAAAAACTGCGTTAAGGCCGGTCCACACGCTCAGTTTTACACACCGATTTGTCTGCGCAGTCTCAAATCGGAATTAATGAAATCGTTGCAATTATTTGCGCGTTCACACGGTGCCGACTAATCTGTGTAGTTTGCTCAGTATTATGCGACCTCGCCATGGAGGAGGCAGTACTTTAGTCGATTTTGTCATTGTGCCTTGTTAAAAAAAAGACTGGATTATTTAGGAAATACAGGGAATCAAAATAACAGAGATTGCTTGTAGATGTCATCTTCTTCAGCTCCAGATGGGAACGATTTATTAATTTTTTCCCAATTATTCACGGTAAATACTCCTCGAATTATTACATTTTTTACAGCTGTTTCTCTGTTTGCGCTTTCATCGTTTATTTGAATTTTTTTACTAAACTCTCGTATGTTTCTTCTTGCAAGAGGCTACGCTCGAAGGATGCTGCTGGCAACACCTTCAGACCTCTGATGTTGACTGTAAAGGATTCTGCTCAGGTCTAGAGCGTGCTGAAAACATCGAGAAAGCTTAGAGAATCCGCTGATTACAAGTCAGTTTTTGTAAAGAAAGATTCCGCCCCCTTAGAAAGGGCGGTTTTTCGCAAGAAGTGATAGGAGAGAATCAGGCGGAAAGGCACGGAAAATCAGGTCAATCACTTCCAAGCTGCCAAGACAACACCGGCTGCTCACGGACAGTCAGAGGAGATGGAGGACAAGTAATTAGTAGGAATGGTGTCCGTAGATCAAGGCCTGTAAATAATGTAGGAAGTAACCGCATACATCAAAGTGAAAGTNCACACAGCAGCCTGATTAGAACTGCATGGGCGTGCCAGTGTTCATGGCCGGTCGCTTGACGACAGCTCTCGTACTTTTAACATGAAGTTTCATAAAACCGGTGTCTGTAAATTCTCGTATCTTGTACGTGCAGTAACTACTATACAATTACCTTGTAGATAAGAGAAGCGCGCACTGGAGCCAAAATGCTTTCGAAAATATTCTCGTTCTCCATTTTGGTTGTTCACAATTCTTGATCTGCCCGTCATTTAATAAATTTCTCAGCAATGACATTGATTATTAATCTGTGTCGAGGAAAGTCGCTAAGGCTATGGAAAAGCCACCATTTTCAATCGTTATTGTATTGACATTTAATTATTAATTTAATTTAATTAGACAACCGTCTAATTAAATTATTCGTCTCAAACATGCTCACGGTGTATGACCTCAACTGTCAGGAAAACAAATAAGGATGCAAAAGACACATGTATCGCTATACTACATACTGCATATATACATACTGCTGTCTCTTATACACATCTAGATGTGTATAAGAGACAGGTCCTATGAAGAAAGATTGAAGATTATGAAACTTCCAAGCCTCAGTTATCGACGTCTACGTGGGGACCTCATTGAAGTATACAAGTATACTCATGGTTTATACAAGGTCCCAGAAGGCTTGTGGGGACCTCATTGAAGTATACAAGTATACTCATGGTTTATACAAGGTCCCCGAAAGATTACTAGTATTTGAAACAAGAACCAACATCAGGGGCCACGGCTATAAACTAAAAAACTGCGCTGCAACTTCTCAACGCGACAAAATTTCTTTTCGCTTCGAATCACCGACATGTGGAACAGCCTCCCCAATTACATCGTTGGCGCTCCAAGTATGATCGCGTTCAAGAACAGACTAGATAAAGCTATGGAAAAATATATGTTCAGATTTGAAATGCCTAGTGCCATATTGAACCCGGTGGAAGTCTAGTAGCTACTTGAAACTATCGTCAGTCATGAAAAGATCCGGTCAAATGAAACGATATTAGATCTTCTGTGAACAAGGCACGAAAAGGAAAAGAATCGGCGACAGGCCACATCAGGCCTACACTTCAGCGCCGAGATCAATATGTTATGTTATGTCTCCGCCTCTTTTGTCCCTTTTACTATAGTCCTTGGATTTTCCTCGCCAAATGCAACGAAAACATTCGTTATATAGAGCAATAAATTCCCGAGAACATTACCGAAGGTCCGCCATTGTCGCCAGATTCATTGAAACTGAGCACAAATTGAATCGGAAAACGGTGCTACCGTCTACTCGTTCCGACTTATCTGCGCAGTTCATAGAAATCTATGCTCTGTAGCTCAGATATCGCTGCAACTGTGCAGTCTTCCCGCCGGCTTTAAAACTGCGCAGTTTTCCCGTCCACACGCAACGTTTTATCTGCAACGATCTGAACTGCGCAGAGAAATCGTCGTGCAAAACTGAGCGTGTGGACCGGCCTTTACAACTTATCCGCGCGACAACATTTCTTCAAGCTTCGAATCACCGACTTGTGGGTACAGCCTCCCCGATTACATCGTTGACGCTCCGAGTATAAACGCGTTCATGAACAGACTAGATAAGGTTATGGAAAAGACTTGAAACACCCGATTCACATCGAACCCAGTGGAAGTCTATATAGGGGCTATTTCAAATTATCGTCAGTTTGGAAAAGATCCGGTCGAAGAACCTACTTTTAGATCTCCTGTAAACAAGTCACGAAAAGTACAAGAATCGGCGACAGGCCTCATCAGGCCTATTCTTCATCGCCGACATCACTATGTTATGTTAATTAAGATTTAGGTTTGATAGTATTTTTCGATACTTTTTAGCAGCTGTATTGGCTCACCGAATTTAGTGTCGTTCTGAAGGAAGATAAAACGAAGCATACCCTTCAATTTGCCAGAAATAAGGTTGTTCTTGTGAATCTCATAACCTGTTGTTGCACCACTTAATCTTTGTGTTGCACCACGCAACTGCATATGTTACCAATATAGCTGCTTGATACACAATGCTTATCCATTTAATATGAAAGGAATGACAATACATGAAAAATTAAATCGAGATGATATCTAACTCGCATTACGGACGTCGATTCAATTATAAAACTGACAAATTCACAATACGATTTAAACGCAACTATTTAACGCTTAAACGTCGTACGAGTTTCATCATTTCAATGTTATTCATAAATGGCAATACAATGTTGCAAGAATGACCGTGCTTCAGTATAAGCCAACACCGCTCGGTGGTCTTACGTGGTCGTAACACCTATTTGTTTAGGGTTACGTATGTGTTAAGACCACCTTCGCTCGGTGGTCTTAACACCTACGTGTAGTCATCGTCTGTCGTAAATTATGTAATAGGTAAAAATGTGACTAACCTGGATGCAGCCACCCTAAACGTAATTGAAGAAGAAATTTATACCTGCAATTCTAATGATCGCATCTTGACTTAGTTGTCCATTTAGACTCGCACAGCAGACGCGCAATTGAACCCCTGCACTGCGCAGAGGTTCATCTGCATAGTTTACAGGTGGGGATGCTCATCAGTGATCACAGTATCCGCTAGCAGCAACAATGGCGAGCAGAATGTTGAAGTTTAATCGAGCCTTCATCACTACCATGAACTGGTGGTGGTTGAAACGCCAGAAGTTCAGGACTTAAAAAGCCAGCTTGACCACCAGTTCACTCTACTACTTTGAGCTCTATCTGTTATCAACCAAGTAACTACAGAACGAATGACTTGCTATTGTCCAGTAAATCTAGATACGCAGCCACATTTGTGGGCAAACTGGTCTGAGATGATCCATTTTTATTTATATAAGATAAATTAACGCAGTTTCTATTCAATCGAATAAAGAATATTACTTCAATCGGAATGCCGCTGCTTACATCCTTCCTCAATTAATTTACAAGTTAGCTCTCTAGTTTATGTTTCGTAATAGAGCTCAATTTTTAGAGCATTTTATTTCTCTTTATTTTAATTGACTAGATAAATATGGGAATTTGCCTCATTGGAAAGTTGAGGCAAATTTGACATGATTAATGCAAAACGCTAACTCAGCAGCATAAAAACGGTTTAAATATGAACTATGAAGAAGTTTACGATTGGGATCGTTTTAAATAAAAATATTACCAAGTTTTGAAGCAGTTTCTCCTTACAACTTTTAGTCGATAGCAGGAGATTTATGTCATTTAACAAGATGCAAGTAAAATCAACAATATTTTCTGTACACGCACGTTCGAAAATAATTTTTCGGGATAACTGGTCAATATATTCTGAATATTATTAGAACATAGTTGTGCTTAAACATTTCTCTTTACGGCAGTGTTCAAATTGGGAAAGCAAATAAAACACTTACACATTTCAAAGTATTAAAATAATGACGTAGCATAATAATCATAATTAGAGAACGGAGACCCCTCCCATGTCTCCAACACTTTCCCGCCTCCCTCTCCCCCCACATGCATTGTACGGCCTGAACAACTGCTTGGTGCGGCGCCCTGCCGCCCATGTCATGTGGCAGCGCCATAACAGCGCCGTATTTCTCTATATATTAGCCATGCATGTACTGCGCTGTTTTAGTTATAACAAGCCGGTTAATATTTCACGGCTCGTGTTAATTCCGTAGGGTTGGAATTAAAGGTTGAATGGTTCGTAAGTTTATTGACACAACCGAGGAGGCAGACGCCGAGATAAAGACTGACGTAATCTGACTTACGTCCTGCTATAAAAAATTATGGACAATATGATGGCTCTAAATGGTATCAGACATTTGAAACAGCGAGAGACTCCTCGAATTTCACCAGGTCACACTCAGAGTTTATGAATGAAACCTCATTGCTCAACCTAGTCTTAGCACAAACTTGTCCATGCCATGCACAAACTCTTTCGATAGAATTGTTGGATCTCTTTAAAATTCTTAGCTTGAATAGGAGAGCTGCACGCATTTTAGTCAAATATTCATTGACAAATAGATTTTCAGGCTTCATCCTCTTCACAGCTTTCAGAATTCGATTCCTAGCCTCGTTGGTAATGAAGGACACTTGTAGATGTTTAACATCCTTCCCGATGACGACCATGGCCTCGATGTCAGCGACACGAAGAATTTCCACGCCATATTCGTTCATCTTGTCAACAAACTTCTGCTTGAGACGCTCGGTATTCCCAACCGCCTCAGCGCCGTTCCCAGTAGTGGAGACGAGAGAAGAATCAATAATTGTCTGCACAACACTACCTTGGCAAGCCATTACCTTTGCAAGCGAGTCCTGTTCAATGGAATCCATGCGTTTTTCAAGACGCAACATGGACGGGCCAACAAGATTAGCATCATCATTACTTGGGACATTTGAAACGTTGCCTGAGGCAGCAGGGCGGGGCCCAGTAATGGATACCACAGGTGAGGGTATGCCGCGTGAGACTACATCAGAGTAACTTGGTACGGTGGCCTGCTTTTCAACAAGATGGTCAAAGTCGCACTTAAGTTTGGAGTGCATAGAGACAAGGTTTTCAATATTGCTTAACATTTTAACATTTAGAGAATAAATGGCGTCCATAACTTTAATTACCTTGTCCAGGCTCTGAACATTAGGAGTAGCAACATTGGTTGATCTAGCAGATCTACCCACTTTCTTCTTCTCAGGGCTGAAGTTTTTCAGGAAGGACAGCATTTTGTTGACTTTTTCCAGGTCTTCCCTCATTGATACACTGCCAACCCTACCGGATGGCTCCGAGGAGGTAGAACTTGTTTCACTTTCAGCACCACTTGCCATCACTTAACGAAGTATAAAGTTGAGTAATAAAGTATAAAGTTGAGATAATACTTATGCAGGCGGATATTTACATTCTACATACGTGCTATTCATTACATTACCTTTTACAGTAGTAAGTTGTTAACGTTCCTTCATGTTATAATCACGCTGCATTTTACATTAGTAAGTTGTTTACGTTTATTCACACTATACTTCGCCTTTATTTTACGTTAATAAGTTATTCGATCCTTGATGCGTTTAACAGTACGTTTAACAAGTACAAGTGTTGACTTTATTTAGGATCAACTAATATTTGTTACCAGATCATATTTCATTATAAAAACGTTATTAAAATTATCCGAACTTATTTCGACGCTTTTGGTCGTACAAATAATTTTAATTTACTTATTTCTAAACATTAATACCATTCTGAATGAGAGCCACTCTTCAAACGTAACAAAAAACTGCTAATGATTGGAAAAACTTTTAATACATTCAGGTTCAATTGGACGAGCAATAAATATGCCTCGGTCGTTGGCTCAAACTTTATAATTATCAAAGTATAAATCGTTTCTTCAACGATTTTCTCAGACAGCTTACGGTCTGTAGCCTTTTTTCCAACGACGAATTCTAAACTCTGGAACGAATGACGTGCGGTCCACTGGTTATGCTAGTGGCAACGGTGCGTGTTGGGTGTAATGACAAACTAGTGGCAACGGTGCGTGTTGGGTGTAATGGTAAACTAGTGGCAACGGTGCGTGTTGGGTGTAATGGCAAACTAGTGGCAACGGTGCGTGTTGGGTGTAATGGCAAACTAGTGGCAACGGTGCGTGTTGGGTGTAATGGCAAACTAGTGGCAACGGTGCGTATTGAATATTATGATAAATTAATGACTTCGATGCGTGTTAAATGCACGGATGTTTTTGCTATCCGCAACGCGGACTGACCGAAGTTCAAACTCGAGAAAATGAGTCAGGAAGTTATTATTCGTTATACTAATGGCTTAATGGCGTGAAAGCATCCGTCTGCCTTGAAGAAGAAAAAAGCAAGAAACTCTTTAGGAAGTTGAGCGTGAAACGCACGCGAGTTCCTCATTTTAAGTCATTTGCATCGACCTAACGCCGCTGATCAGAGCCTGAGTGGAACTTGAGATCTACGCACGTGTATTTGTTGTGTGCTCCGTGTTCAAGGATTGGTTTACGCATTTCATTCTTCATTTATTTATAGATTTCATTAATTAATTTTTATATTTTGAATTGAATCCACAATTCCTCGAAATGGAATCGGGAGGCGCCTCGACCTCCGGTCATACATTTAAATAAGCAGCCACACAGCGCACATTCATTTTTTTTACAAATCTCAAACAAAAATTTCATGACACCCTATAGGACGCTACGTAAATTTAAATTAAACGATACTCGCTGAAATATCGGATGAGATTCAAAATAATTCAATTAAAAATCACCGACGTACATCGTAAAAACTGGAACAAAAGTACAGACATTAGGTATACATAATTAAATTTTTTTTGTCCTCCACTCCTCAGGACTCCACTCTTGACATCCTTCTCTATTGCAGCATACACACGTTTTAATAATATCACTTCACACTCTCAATCACAGTCACAGTTGCTCCCTCAGACATACCAACAATCATCGCAATCCACTCCTTACTTGCACGCTAATACTTTTAGCCATTACTCTCACCCTCCCCCCATTCATAATCATAATAAGCTAGTCGCTCATACGCCATACATCACATCATCAGGTGCACCAGAGTTTCCCTCTCACCTCCATCACACATGAAGCACTCATCATAACTCCTCTCATTCCACTTTTCCATCCTTTGCACCCGGAATCCGTTCCAGTCTCACTTTATAACTCAAAACTCGTCTAATTCTTCTTTCCTTAAAGTTATTCCATCCCATGATCCCTCTTGGTATCCACCGAAATCCCCCTGGGGGTTCCTAGCGCCATTCTGTTCTGTATCGCTTTCAGTTTATCTAGCTCACCATCATTGCATGCTAATGCAGCAAATCCATACGTAATACTGAGAATTGTCATACTTTTTCGGACTTCTTTTAATACTTCCTATTTACTTGCTCTTACCTTTGCTGAACTTCCATGTATGCGAAAGGATTGATCTGCCCTACCTAAATTAACGGCACACTTGACCTCGCACGTCCCTAGTCTACACACAACCCTGAGTGGCTACACTCAATTACCAAGATCTAAATTTAAAGCGTTGGTCAAATTTCCGTTTCATTTGATAGTGGAGAACAATTATTCGAAAGTTGATAGAAATAAAAATGACTCTAGAAAACTACTGTAATCCCCCATTTAACTACGAGTCACATAACCAAAATCGAAAAGTCACAAGAAACGGGTGAGAAGAATAACTCTCTGGCCGCTGAGAAAACTAGTTTTAAAGTACAACTTCTGCCCAACTGAAGCAATATTTTTGTCTCCGTATATACTGTAATTTACAATGCTATGTCGTTAAGTAAAAAGATGCCTGGGGCACGTCAATGGAAAAAGAGATATCTTGTTCAACATCGCCATCAATTTCAAGTTCAGTATTACAAATTCCAACAAAAAATTTTAAAATTTAATGAATTTATGTCTGGAACTTTAATTATGGATGGTTTGCTGCATATAATTTGTAGCTTTTCTAGTTTGGTTCAAGGATTCCTATTTGCTCATCTCTAAGCAGTCGAGTCATTTATTTCATTAAGCATTGTGTAGCGAAAGTTTTGCCGAGTGTTCTGCGCTCAACGATAGAAAGGATGAGATCATGCATCAGTGAGGTTTGGTCGCATTAGGGATGAACAACCATCGCTTATCCGACTGTGTTACATGATGCCGATTGCCAAAGTGTTGAGTTAGGACATCGATTTGGGGCTCAGCCATCATTCGAGTCTGGCTGTTGTCCCATCATAAACTATTGGATATGATGCACTCATAAACTATTGGATATGATGCACGCATTATTTATTCAGCAGTACCATTTCGCCTTTAGACATAGATAAGAAATTGATAAAGTTACCATGTAAAATTAAATCGCCGGGTTTCAGCCTCAATTCCAGACGACTGCTGATTTCCCATATTGGCATCCACTCACAGCCACAGAGCCAGAATGTTCTTAGGAAAAGTTACTGCGCTCCTAATATTTGCAATGAGCAAAGAAGCGTCAAGTTATTCTGAAAAATACAAGTCAGTGAATGCACAAGCTGAAAAAATCCTTGCCCTTGGGGTGGAAACGAAGACATTCACTGGCATGAATGCTATTCACTGCGCATTCAGAGCTCAGGCACTTCACTTCCCCATCGCCTGCCTGCACAAAACCAGCGGTGAATGTCTGCTCCTGAACTCGACGTCCCCCGACCCTTTCAACAGAACTTACGCTCCGTCAAATTACACCTGCTACTTGGGTGAAACTTATTGGAAGAAAACAACTGTCGGTAAGCTGTTCTACTTTTATTCCGCTCTCCCTTCAGTCAACTTCCATTTGTCAGTCACACTTGCATGAGTTTGAGCATTTCACAGGCTTATTCCATATTTAAACATTATAACCATTGTTATTCCTTTAATTAACACTACCAAACTTTTTGATGAATTGCGAGCTAACTTTTTTACCACAAATGCTTCAAATTGTTGAGTCTAATCATTATATTTCAGCGCAGTTCTGGTCGTCTAGCCTAGTCGGGGATTCGTTTCAACGAAAAGAAGCTGCCGAAGGATTTACTTTTTGAAATCCAGCGCAAGCACAAACGTTGCTCTCTGATTCAAGGACAATTTTCTTTATAGAGAGGGAAAAGCCTGGCTTATAAGGATGTAAAGTTCAAAGATTTGCTGTACTGCTGGACAAACAATGGGTTTTTAAGCTCTGTTGTATTCGTTTTTGGTTCGTATATTAGTGTTGGATTCGCCTGATTCGTTAGTGCAAGTGGTTGATTAGGAATAAAAAGCCGAAAGTTTTGTACCACAAACTAGCATGACCATTACCTCATTAGCTTTTTATTTTTCAAATTATTAAAAAATTTATAACATATACCAGTGGTTCCCAAACTTTTTCAGGTGGGTGCCCCCTTTGGCTCCCCAGTGTAATTCTATCGCCCCCCCCCCACAGACAAACGCAAAAAGAAACACTTCTTTCTTGATATTTAGTACGTTGCAATTTTAAAAGAGAAAGGTTGAACACAAATGTGTATTTCACAAATTAAAATCAATATATTTTTAGCAGTTTTAACTGTTTCAGCACTAGAAACCTAGGACGTCTCGGACAAATTTACGGCCGGACTCGTGGCCGGTCTAGCGGCCGGTCTTATAGCCAATCTCCAAATTCAATCATCAAGGAATATCTCCCAAACTAAAGAACGCAGCTCGATGGAACTTGGAACAAGTATTCATTAGGACCAAACGGTGATGTTCTGCTCGTTTTTTTTTTTCGCCTTCATTCGTGAGTTATACGGCGATACGGGCCGAAATTCGCAGTGATCAAAGAATTTCTTCCAAACAACTAAACAGATTCGAACAAAATTTTGAATATACACTCCTAACTACCATACGGTTATTTTTAGTTCGTGAAATTTTTTTTCGATTTTGCCTCCGTATGCGAGTTTTTTTTTCATTTCAACGTCATTCGTGATTTCACCCTTTTTTATTTGGCTCGTATCGCCGGGTAATTTGTCGCAATTCGGGGTGATCAAAAAATTTCTCCGTAACTACTGAACAGATTTAAACGAAACTTTCTGTATAAATAGCTAACCTCCCAACGGTGATGTTTAGCTCGTGACAATTTTTTTCCATTTTGCCTTCGTTCGTGAGTTAAAACTTGTTTTTTTTTTTCTATTTTGCCTTCGTAGTTCAAAACGACCCGCATTTCGACCGGCCGGTTTAACCAAGAGCCGCTGTATACATATAGCCGTATAACTCGCAAACGAGGAAAAATAGAAAAAAAATTGTCACGAGCTAAACATCACCATTGCTGAGGTTGGGTATTTGTATACTAAGTTTCATTCAAACCTGTTCAGTAGTTTAGAAGATATTTCTTGCTCACTGCGAATTTAAGCACGTATTGCTGTCTAAATCACGATCATGAAGGTGAAATGGAAAAAAAACCGGTGAACGAAGGCAAAATCGAGAAAATTTCACGAGCTAAACATCACCGTACAGTAATTAGGAATTTATAATCAAAATTTCGTTCAAATCTGTTTGTTTGGAAGAAATTCCTTGATCACTGCGAATTTCGATACGTATCGCCATATAACTCACGAATGAAGGCGAAATTCAAAAAAATTTCACGAGCTAAACCGTAAGAAGGATCAGGATCACCGTAAGATCCTGATTAGTTTGGGATGTATTTCTTGATCATTGAATTTGGAGATCGGCCGCGAGTCCGGCAGCTAATTTGTCCGAGGCGTAAACCCTCCATATAATGAACTACATCCATTGGAAAATTTTTCGTCTCTATGTAATTAACTGATAAACATTAATTAATTTTGGAAGTCTTAAGGCAGTCAATCCCCGGGCAGTCACTCAATTGTTCATCTCTTTGTAATTAACTGATAAATATTATACTATAGTTTCAGCGCTGTTTCTTCAGTCGAGACATTCGATGATTACAATGCTATAGCTAAATCAAGCAGCAAGCACAAGGCCAAACTTTATGAGCTCTGAAAATTTCTGAAGCCTAAAAGAAAATTTCTAATTTTCAGTGCATCGCACTGAAAAAGTAACGTCAATAAAATCAACCATATGGATTCTCTGAGAACGTTTCGGAGACCAGCTCTATCATCTATTCAAAAATTTAGAAAATACAATTGCAATGCGTATATTTTGGCCCGTTTTTTGGTACTAGGGGTAACTCTCATGAAAATTAGTTTTTTCAATTAATTTTACTTGTATTCTTTAAATCAGTGGTTCCCAAAGTAGGCGATATCGCCCCCCTAGGGGCGGTGGAAAGATTTTGGGGGCGGTAGGGAAAAAGGAAGGAAGAAAACTTCTTCCTACCTAGGGAAGGAAGAAAAAGGCGGTAGGGGGCGGTAGGGGGGCGGCAGTCCGAAGACGAAGTCAGAAGTTTCAACGTTTATTTGACGATATGTACACAACACATGCAGCACATGACTCCCAGTGACGGGTTTTTCACCCAGATCTGTTTTTAGCGCATTTTCTCATTTATGAAAAAAATGCACTATTGTGCTCGCCATGTCCGTCTGTCTGTCTGTCTGTATATCTGTCTGTCTGTCCGTCCGTCCGTGACCTCAAGTTTTCGTCGACTAGAAAATGCGCTCTCTGTCACTCACTGCAGTGAGTACTGAGTTATATTTTTTAACCTCTCCTGGGCTTTCGTCTCGGACAAATTTACGGCCGGACTCACGGTCGGTCTCACAGCCAATTTCCAAATTAAATGATCAAGGAATATCTCTCAAACTAATGAACTTAACTCGATGAAACTTGGTACACGTATTCATTAGGACCTAACGGTAATATTTAGCTCGTGAAAATTGTTTGAATTTTGCCTTCATTTGTTTTTGTCGTAGTTATATGGCAATACGGGCCGAAATTCACAGTGATCAAGGAATTTCTTCCAAACTACTGAACAGATTCAAACGAAATTTTGAATTTACAGTCCTAACTACCGAACGGTAATGTTCAGCTGGTGAAAATTTTTTCAACTATGCCTTCGTTCGCGAGTTTCTTTTCCATTTCACCTTCATTCGTGATTTAAACAGCAATACGTGCATAAATTCGCAGTAATCAAGAAATTTCTTCCAAACTACTGAACAGATTTGAACGAAACTTAGTATTTAAATACCTAACCTCAGCAACAATGATGTTTAGATCGTTACAATTTTTCGATTTTGCCTTCGTTTGCGAGTTATACGGCTATACGTAAACGGCTCTTGGAAACCGGCCGGTAGAAAAGCCGGTCATTTCTCCAATATCTGTGCAACTCGCGAACGAAAGCAAATAGGAAAAATTGTCACGAGCTAAACATCACCGTTGGGGGGTTAGGTATTTATATACAAAGTTTCGTTGAAATCTGTTCAGTTGTTTGGAAGAAATTTCTTGATCGCCGCGAATTTAAGCGAAAACTTACCCGGCGATACGGGCCGAATATAAGGAAGTGTGAAATCAAGAATGACGGTGAAAAAAAAACTCGCAAACGAAGGTAAGATCAAAAAATTTTTAGAAGCTAAAAAATCACCGTTTGGTAGTTGGGAATGTATATTCAAAATTTCGTTCAAATCTGTTCAATAGTTTTGAAAAAATTCTTTGACCACTGGGAATTTCAGCCTGTTTCGCAACATAACTCACGAATGAAGGTGAAATTTAAAAAAATTTCACGTGCTAAACGTTAGGTTCTGATGAATTTATTTTCCAAGTTTCATTGAGCTGCGTTTATCAGTTTGGGAGATATTACTTGATACTTGAATTTGGAGATTGTTCATGAGACCGGCCACGAGTCCGGCCATAAATTTGTCCGAGCCGTCTTGAATTTCTAGTGCTGAAACAATTAAAACGATAAAAAAAATATATTGGTTCACTAAATGTGGTTCTATTTGTGGAATACACTTTTATGTTTAACCTTTATCTTTTAAAATTGTTGCGTACTAAATTTTAAGAAAGAGGCGTTTGTTTTTATATGTGTCGGTGGGGGACGCTAGAAATTCGCTAGGGAGCCAAAGGGGGCGCCAGCCTGAAAAAGTTTGTGAACCACTGCTTTAAATTATTGAACTGATAATGGAAATGGTCTTAACTATTAAGCTTTCGATGAAGATACCTAATTGGCTAGGCGTTTCTTTGCTTATAAATTCATAGTTAACATACGATTTAAGCAAACTGATGATTTATGTTCCTAACTGCTATGAGATCACCTAATTGCATTGGCGAAATTCAAATTGCCATCATCATTTCCACCTGCAAGGCTTTACTGCTTAGGATGAAAACATTTGTTCCGTTGAGGCTGCACTTGACAAGGCTTAATCAAACTTCTTTCACTCACAATCCCACCCTGCCCGACCGCCTTCCACTGGGTTACGGAGGTTGGTTGTGTGGTTGTGGTTGAGAACACCGCGACGTACATTAACCTTATCAGTCCATCCGACAGCCCCACCCTGTCCGGCCACCTTCCACTGGGTTGCGGGCGTTGGTTGTGTGGTTGTGGTTGAGACCCTCGTGACGTACGCCGTCGCTGAGGCCTCGTGCCCTGAAGGCTCCCAGCTCGTGTCTCTGTTCTACGACAACTTCCTCACGCTCGCCAACAACGTCGAGCAGACTTCCTACGAACCATGTAATTTTAGACTACGTCTCTGAGTTGATTAGAAAAATTTGAATCTTTGTGCTACAATAACTCCAGTGAGCTTGCCGACTTCGCAAAAACGACATTTCTCTACCTGCTTATCTGCTTTGGTTTAATATTGAATTCAGCAAATTTTAAATTTTTTAAATACCAGATCCTGCCAACGTTTTTTAATTTGTCGCTGATTCTATTTCAAGCGTTGGTCTGAAGCGTAAATCAAACTAGTACCCATCTGAGTACCGTTTACTGGACAATAAGAAGTTCAAAACTCTGTTCTCCCGTTAAAACTGTCTTGTAACAAGAGAAATCAACAATCACAATACATGAAGAGCAAGCTCATTGGATAACATGAATTATTTGCCTTCACTTGCCTTCCCAGTGGTTACAGTTCAGAGTACCAGGATTGGAGCAGAGAGGTACGGGTTCGATCCCAGCTCTGTCCGCCAGTTTCTGGTCAGAATCGGCGAGGAGGCCGAGCGGTTAAGGCTGTTAGTCAGAATGCAGCGAAGTCTGAGAGTTAGATTTTCGCAACCATCGTGTGAAATCCTTGATCTGCCCGAAGCTCGGCCAGTCGCTACCCTCGAGCTTGTACTCTTTGTAGTATGATATCCTACCCAGACCCTTTTTCGCGGCAACTGGTCGCTTTTAGGTGGCCGAGGAATGGCCAGCGGTCGGCTATAACTAATTGGACTAGGCCGACCACTGGCCACGTATTATTTCCTCGCCCCTCATTGAGTTCGCCTTCACCATGCCGCCCGTCGTGAACTGACAGTTCAGAAATTTACGATGTCTCTTTCCCCTCATACCTTCCACAGCGCCTGCTTTTGAGCTGCATCGGGGATTTTCCTTCCGCGTATCAGCAGTTCAGGCGTCCATTAGACGCACAAGGCTTGGACGTCACTCCTCCACTGGGTCCGGTTTGCAGCTGCCTGCCGTGCTATGTTCCACGAGTCCCAGCCTGGAAACCACTCTGTTGTCTCGCTCTCATTTATCACGGAGCACTGGAAGTCCTCATAGAGAGTCCTGACTAGCCGGATCAGCTTCTGAGATATTCCATATTGGCGCATGATGGCCCAAAGGCGGTCTCGGTGTATTGAATTAAATGCCTTCTCAAAATCAACGAAGTGGACGTACAATGTAGCGTTCCATTCGTTGGCTTGCTCTAGGATGTTTCTGAGAATGAATATCTGGTCGACAGTTCCTCTTCCCCTCCTGAAGCCTGCTTGTTCCTTCCTGAGCAATGTATCCACTCCACCTTGTATCCTGTTGATGAGGATCTTGCTGAGCACCTCGCTGGCCAGAGGCAACAAAGTAACTCCCCTCCAGTTTTCACAGTCCTGAAGGCTCCCTCGTTTTGGGATTTTGCAAATGAGTCATTTGGTCCACTGTGCCGGAACTGTCTATTCGTCCCAAATAAAGTCAAATATCCGCTTCAACTCTAAGCTGGTCCGTTCGATATCTGTTTTAAGCATTTCGGCTGAAATTTGTTCTGCCCCAGGGGCACCTCCATTCTTGAGGGCCTTCAGTGCGGCCCTTATTTCTTCCACATCTGGTGCCTCAGCTGAGATATCAAGCTCCTGTCCTTCCTCTCCCTCCTCCTGTGGTGGTTCCTCTGGTGCTTCTCTGTTGAGAACTTCCTGGAAATGTTCCTTCCATCTCGCCATTCTGGCCTCTTTGCTCGTCAGCAGCTCCCCGTTCACACTCTTCACTGCAGCAGTTTGTCTGGTGCTGGTTCTCTGTCCTGTCAGCCGCTTCACGATACTGTACAATTCTTTTTGTCTTCCGTTTTCTGCTGCGGTCTGCGCTCTCTCCGCTTCTTCCGACATCTACATTCTTTTGTCTTCTCTTACGCTCCTCTTCACCTCCCTGTCCTTTTCTCTGTACTCTTCTCTCATTCTGTTTTTAATTCTTTCTGATAGGGTGCTTTCAACCCGTATCTTGGCAATTCTTCTCTCGTCGATCAGCCTCCATGTATTGCTGCTGATCCATGGTTTGTTCACTCCTTTCTTGTACCTAAGCACCTCTTCTGCCGCCTTTGTGTAGGCATTTCTCTGCTGCTCCCATATCTCCTCTATGTTATTACTCTCGTTCCTTGAGGTGTCCAGTTTGTTTATGACTGCCCTGCGGTACTTCTTTCTCGTTTCGTCATTTTTCAGTCGTTCCACATCTATCCTTGGCTTCACCTTATATTTGTTTCTGTGGGTACTGAGGCTATTGATATCAGATAAGTAGTGATCGCTATTGATATCAGCTCCTCTCTGTGCACGCATGTCCAGGACAGATGATCTGCACCTACCGTTGATCAGGAGGTGGTCGATCTGATTTTTTACTCTTCCATCTGCAGATACCCGTGTTGCTTTGTGGGCGCTCTTGTGTGGGAATAATGTACCTGTTATCACAAGTCCATTTAGCTAGCAAAACTCGCATAATCTCTCTCCATTATCATTCTGCATCCCCAGCCCATGCACGCCCATAGTCCTCTCATACCCACTATAGCATTGAGGTCCCCCATGATGATGATGATGTCATTCCTGCTGCATCCATCTAATGTTTCTTGTAACTCTTGGTAGAACTGTTCTTTCTCCTCTTCCTTCCTCTCGTTGTGAGGGGCGTACACTTGAATTATTGTCACTCTTCTGTATCTCGAGTAGAATCTTGCTGTTATTATCCTCTTGTTGACGGGTGTCCATTCCACGAGTGCGTATCAGCAGGCTCGATCATAACTATTTTTTGGTAGATAATATCTACAACAAGGAAGCTGATCAAGGAATGCCGAGTACACCATTCAATGGAGTATAAAAATTACAACCCGTTTACATCTCGAAAAAAGTGTAAATATCGCAGACTTGATGAACAATAATATTCAATGTTTCTCAAAATTTATTTTCATTATAACTCTTTTAATACAAAGTTTACATATTTTTTGTTCCTGGTCACCGTTTATAAATGAATAGCTGGGTAAGCATGGAAAAATCCATATCGCCATCTCATTTACGAGTGGAGTAAAGTCCAGCCTAATTTGTGAAGAAACTCATAGGAAAGAGCCGAGCCTGTTCGTAGCCTCGCGGTTCTCAACCAGAACCTTAAGCAAAGCATAATGGAGCTGCAACAAGTTGTGAATGTTCCGCTATGTTAAAAATTTGCGACAGGCCTACGGCCAAATAAACGCGGAACACCCTATAACAACAAAATGGAAACCAATACATTGGATGATACGTAGAGGTGCAGTCAAAGCTTTCAGTGAAATGGTGACGGAATTGAGATGAGAGGAGCTATAGCCATGGGTTTGGGCTCTGATGAATTCAATTAATTTCTTTGTGACGATGTTGAGCGGCGCATGATAGGCTTCAAAGGTCAGTATAGCCTTGGGTGATGCAGCATATCTTCATCATCATAGTCTTGGGTGGTGCCCCCAAATGAACTCCGGGTTCGCGTTACACAGCTTAGGAGAAGAAAGTCCAAAAGACTTGCTCGATACCTTCATAAAGTTTCCATTATACTCTTTCACCGGAGAGTAGAAATTTGTCCTGATTCAACTCCACTTTGTGGCATAAATTAGCGAAGTCTTCCTGAAGAATTTTCTGTCTCACTGAAACGATGCTTTCATCCAGAGTGGCTAAGCCCTTGTTGCTTCAGAATCAGTTTGTTAGTGATATGCGACACCTGCAGTCAAAACATTATAAAATACAACTAAAACGACACGATAAAAAATGAATTTTTGAATTCCTTGCTGCGTCAGTGAGGCAAACAAAGAACTGAGGTACCCGAACTGAGAACTGAGGCACCATCAGATTCTGAAGAAATGTACACATAAAACCAATATAACAATATGCTGAAGATAAACAGAAAATTAAATTCATTGCGCCGCTGATAAAGCGGTCTTAAGCAGATAAATTCGTATTAATTATTGAATATAATCTAATAAACGCATTTCACAAAACGATAAATAGTTCGATCAAGAGAGCTGTTGTTTTAAAATTATATATAAATTGTTTCTAAATCGCTAAAATCTTAATGAATTTATTATTCCCCACGTGCGCCATGCTTAATTCAAAATGACGTAGTCATTCCGCTGTCGAGAGCGTTAACGAAATTCAAAGTCAAAACATTGGCTGTCGAGAGAAGGCGAACACAACTTCAGCCTACGAAAAATAAAGCAGTTTTTAGTGTGTATGTATGCAGCGACGCAGTTGGGTTGTGCTCTTCAGTTTGAATAAGCTTTTACTCCAGCACAAACGTATACGTCAATTTTTTAAACAATAAAAATCTTTAAAACTACAACTGTTCAATGAAAAACAACGCCCTCAAGAACTTCAATAAAGACGCTGGTATAATATGCCGTCACTACTTGAGGGTTTGCTCTCCGTGGGTCGAATAGCCAAGAGCGAAACTTAATTAAGTCAAAACAGGCTACGCTATGACTTTCCTGACTCGGGCAAGAAAACAGTCCGAGATTCGCCCTGTTCCTTGTGAACCATCCAACCTCGCCAGGAGAAATAAAAAATTTGCATTTGAATTGACGTCGTGTAAGTGGATGTACTACATGACCTCCAATGATATTGTCAGGCGGCCATGTTAAGCGCCACCTGACTAATCATGTTAGTAGTTCTACCTGAATCTGAGGACTAGGGATTCGTTGACTAAGTACGTGAGTGATAAGTAAGACGCTATCTTTCTAGAGAACTTATCTTGTTACGGGGTGGTGATACATGAGAGATATAATACGAGAAGAGGCTAAGATGCTGATCGTTAGGTCGGAGTAGCTCTAACGCGAGTTACATTGCTATGTGCTTGTCAGTTGCTGGGGCCTTACTGAGGTTTCCAGCCCTTTTAAAGAATCACGGCTTCCGCCCAATACTGAGGTCTTGATCGCGTGATCTTTCACGTGATATTGTGCATGCTGACTCAAGTCTAGTACTTTTCCATCAATCACTACCACGCCAATGAATATTACGTCTCAATTACAGATGATCTTATCTTAGAATGTAAATATAATGAATAGAATGAGACGCCTGATTGACACCGGAAAACATAATTTTAACTTGATTGTCTTAATAAATGCAATGTTAGAGGATTCGTTTTTTATTACGGGTTCGGCATACCTGAAGTTGAATTGAAACTGCTGCGCCAGATAAATTTCCATGGTTTAACCTTGATATCTAATGTTGTTAATAAGCGTTATTAGGCGTTATTATTATCATTAAGTGCTGAGATTATTTGTGAGACGTGTTTCACAATGATACCTGCTATTACCAGATCAATTCTCAATCAATAATCTAATATTAACCGTAATTGGTAATAATTAAAACATTGTTCTACTTGTATTACGAACAGCTGGCCGGACTGGATTCGTCCCCTACTTCCTGGGGCTTTACCGCTACAACGGCGTGTGGCGTTGGAGCGGCGGCCAGCTCATGAGCGGCGTGACCAGCTCGGGGCATTGGTGGCCCGGCGACCCCAATGAAAATGCGGACTGCGCTGTCATGGAACTCAATCCCGGTCATCCAGGGTTTATTCCCAAACTGGCGGACACCCCATGCACGGATACTGCGTGGTTTGTGTGTGCACTGCAGTAATGGTTAGTTTGAAAGATGGAGATGGCAGATACAATGGTTCAAGAGATTGCTGTTGCAATGGTGGGGAGGTGACAGTTTCTAAGGTGCAGATGCGACAGTTGTTATGGTGCAGAGGTGGCTGTTGCAGTTGTGCAGAGGTGACAGTTGCAATGGTGCAGAGGTGACAGTTGCAATGGTGCATAGGTGGCAATTGCAGTTNTGACAGCTGTAATGGTGCAGAGGTGACAGTTGTAATGGTGCAGAGGTGACAGGTGAAATGATGCAGAGGTGACAGTTGTCATAGTGCAGAGGTTTGTTGCAATGTTGCAGAGGTGACAGTTTAATGGTGTAGAGGTGACCGCTGTAAGTATAAATAAGAGATGGCGGCTACAGTTGTGAAGTTGCTTGTTAAATTGAGTACGGGACAAGATAGATGCATAAGTGCAGAATTGGCGGCTACAACTGATGGTGCATGAACCTGTGTAAAAATATATAATCACTGATAATGAGTGAAATAGATGCTTCAAGGAGAGAAGTTTTCAGAGATCACTCGTTCGAACTCAAAGTTTTAATAATATTTCAGTGTTTAGCACTTTTTCTCTGATATTTATGTGTTTGATCAATACGTTAGTGAATCTGCTTGACAGCAATTTTTGACGGTAGGGTGGCCGAATGGTTAAAATTCCGAGCGCCAAAATTGGTACAATGATTGCGAGTTCAATACCAGAAGCGAACTGTGAAAAGTTCTGGACGAAATCGACGCCCGGCCGAGCGGCATAATCTTTATCGCTGACAGCTATATTATTTTTATTATTAAAATAATTAGTATCATTATTACTTGAATTTATATTATGCAGTGAAATAAATTGTCTTCAGAGGATGCACATTGACCCAATACGTGTTCACAGCACTTTATAGGCACCTCAAGCACTTGAAAACCTGTTAATTGAACCGTTAACACTATATTTATCGCTTTGATATGTGCATATTGTGCATACGGCAATCAACTGTGACAAATGGCTTGATACGGGGGCTTTGTTGGGTTGATGTGCTCTGTAGGGGTTATGTATTGTGATAACATTGTGGGGTACCTAATCAAACGCAACGTGGGCGATAGTGCAGATAAGTGCACAACCCCGAAAATGGGCCGTTGGAGTGCATTCACTGAAAAAAACAAACAGCAAATGCTTCGCGACTGATGTAAGACACATTCAGCATTGTTTTAGCAGCCACTGATAAAGAAATTAATGGATATGGTAACGGCTACAATTTTCATCAAATTGGTCTGAGCCGAAAAATCAGGCTTGGCTTTCATCGATCGAAAAGTGCCTGTTTTGACCGGGTATCAGATTCTTTGCCTTGTGGGATTAGAACTGGATGTTTGCATGAATGTGTGCTATCACGATGCTGTATTTATAGAGTCTAGACTAATCATACATTGACCTAAGGAAGTGTCACAACTATTTGAATGATTCAGGATAGGTGACTAATGCTGCCGTCGCAGACAAATAAGTCATACCCTATATAATCTACCTGGTTTGGAACTCGCAAAGGACGAGCAATTAAGGTGATCGGTGGCAGGGGAAGCGTTGACAGTTAAAAATGTTACATTGATCAGTTAGTTTTCTGAACTTAGATAATATTGTTAATTAATTAGAAAGTTTGCAATTCAAAGCTGACCAAAGAAGAATTATGAATTTTTCACGCAATTTCAGCCTACTAGGACGGATATCAATGAGGAAATTTCTATTGATAATTATTGAATTATTGAAATTTGATTTTGTAATCTGTAACATAAAATTTATATTGATACTTGAATGTTGGTTCCGATCTATTTTCAAATTTATAATAGTTGCAGAGAATTTCGCATAAAGTTGGCACGGATCATCGCAATGCAAAGCGTTAACCTACTCGGAACTTAATGCTGGACAGAAAACTTAGTTGTGACAATTAAAAGTTACTATGAAAGCTTTTCGTTTCAATGGAATCCCCGAAAAATTAATCTGGAACGATTTCTGAAATAAACAATGTCTTCCAAAAAAGTAGGTTCACATAGTTTGTTTCAGGACATCAGTTATGTTTCAGGACATCAGTTATGTTTGAGGAACCGCATAAGGATTATTTCAAGTTCATTTAGCAATGACATTTTCGTTGACCACGCTGGCTGGTCATACTGTAATTGAACTCACGTGTAAGGCAGCGAACGAGGGAATCTCTCAATCAGGGGATCGAGTCATCAAAATATTTTTGATCGGTTTAATTTTCAGCAAGTGACTTTTATAGACGTTAGAGTAGCCTACAGTACTATAACCCTGGTGGTCTTCACATTATTGGATGTAGAGTCCAGTGAATTTCGACTCTCGCTTAGCATTGCACTCCCATAAATTCGTTGTCAAGACTTTTATTGATATCATTTATTGTAAATCAAGGACAAAGGCATTCTTTTGGGAAAATATTGTCCCAGGTGTTACGACCTGAGGATCGGGTTACGTAACTAAGGTAACGGAGGATAAGTAAGACACATGTGTCTGATAACATCTTTTATATACTGGCTGGTTATATAGGAGTACGAAACAGAGGTATAAGCTACGGCGTCGACCGTAAGGTCGGAGAACTCTACAAACGCGTTACATCGCGAAGCGCTTATCAACTACTGCGGGGGCCTTACTTAATTAAAGTGCTAGCCCTTATATAGCATTCGCTTCCGCCCACTACTAAGGTCTTGATCGCGTGATCTATCGCGTGCCTTCCCGATGTTGACACGTCATCAATCTCTATCAGGTCAAGTGAATATCACGTCTTAATTACATTCAATTATGATTATAATTAGACGCCAGATTGACACCGGACACCTCCCTCTTCCTGAAAAGATCGTCCCGATCGTATGGAAATAAAATAAAAAAAACATCTTGTTCAAAACCTCTGATCAGATCGTATCTCATACCCTAAGTATTCATTAAGGAAGGTTGTATTATAATTGATTAATATATATGGGGATACTGTTCCTGACAGTATGAAAAACCGGAGTATGACACTTTTAAAGGAAAAGAACAAGTCCATCTCCAACGCTATTTGAAAGAAATTTTAACTGGGATTTTTGTTTTCCTTGTGGTATTTGATGCTACGTTCCTCTGTTCTTCGGGTTCATATCCTTGTGTCACATAAGCTGATTGATCGGCGGACTCAGCTTCGGCTGTTGAAGGTTAGTTATGATTTCAGATTCCTCCTATGACCTATCTTGATCATTCATTCCCTCTCTCTCTCTAGAGAAAATTGTTTCTACAATTTCCGTGGTAAGAATTAGAAACTGAATACATCAGGTTACGGGAATACTAATAGAATCCATATCTACGAATATAAAAATAATGAGAGCATCATAAATCTTGAATTAAGATTATAACACAAAATAATAAGGATTATAGCGTTCACAGAGTATTGGAAGAGATATAAATCATCGAATCTTCACCTCAAGAGAAACATTTTAAATCGACAATGAATAATTAGATTCAAATAATAGGATTGATTCATCGCTAACACCGAGTTTCTTTAATTAGATATATTAACTTTAAATGCAACATATTTACAACACATTTATTATCGGCGAGCTTTCATTAAATCGCAGAGAAAATAGTTTGTACAGAGTTCTGCATGTTTCTCACAATCATAAAATCGTGATGATATGAACGCATCATAGAAATCAATATTAGCATCGGTCTGTTTCATTAATTTTATTACACTGCTAATGCAAATGCTAGCAAAATGACTTTTAGATTGAAATGCAACTCAAATTTCGAAGTGCAATAAGCATCAATATTCATTTAGCGTGAAAACGTGGCAAAATTCGCTATAAAATCATACAGTAAAAATGAAATTGTTAAATAAAATAAAGCATTCTGCGTCAATATGTCAATTTCAACCGTGGGAAATATTACATATGAGTGGTAAACACAGTAATTGTATGAAACCATTCGTCATTCGCAGCACTTTATTCAAATACAATATAATATTTAAAAAAAATAATCTTATTAATATTAAACATCGTTCGAATTATAAGTAGCAAAATGTAGACACATACATGAACAATTAGTTACTTTCAACAGTAAATTTATCACACTTCGTCACACTTGAATGATCTCATTGACAATGGTTTAATAAAAATAATCACCTCTGTATTGATAATATCACGATATCTCTTGCATTAGCAAGTCTCATCAAGAACGAACTGTATGAACCATATTATTGCTATGTGCTTCAATTAGATCGTTTGTCTCAAAAAAGATCTCATTTATTGCCATCGCTGAGCGTGAAGTCATTTTTATTACGACGCAATTTTCGAACAGACTTTGCGCAAGGTCAGCAAATATTGCTTGCATCGTCTATAAATTCAATGATTGTTGGTGAATTGGGGTCGAATTTTTTACGTGCATTACGAGATCAATTGTCGGCATTAATTCAAGCAATATCAAATTATCTGATTAAAAAATTTTGCACGACATGATCAAGCGTTAGAAAAGTTAATTTATAGCTTAGCACACTCATCATAATCACAGATCCATTTATGTTCAACTCGAAAATTCACCTTTTCATATTAAAATGCGCATAATTGTATTTTTCAAGAAAACACATTCAATAATAGTGCAAAAATCGCAACCAAATGAAAATAGCAACGCAACTGTTAATAATAATAGCAACTTAACTGGAAATACATTGCATCCTCATAAGAAAGTTATGGGCTCGATACAGGGTATTGAGATCGTTGCGAAGAATGAAGGTTATAGAATAAAAATATTTCTCAACCATTCAGAGGGAGAAAAAAAATCTCACTGTTTCGAGTGTTAGCATTTTAGGACGTTGAACTCTTTGAGATGCACGTGATCACCAGTCTTTGACGGCTGTATCTACACATGACTGTTACAATAAGCAATTGTTACCGTTTATTCTACTTTTAAAGATTAAATCTACTGTTCGAAATCCCTTGGATGTCTCAATTTATCAATTCATTAGCATTACAGTTAATGTAATTGAGTAGATAATTTACATTATCTTTATTGATACAGTAGTAGAAAAAGTATAGGATAGAAACATGAAATATTGCATTCAAAAATCTCAAAAGACATTTATAAACCAACGTTGCACAGTTGAACATATTGTTTCAAAAAAACATAGGCGGACATTAATTATACAAAAATATTTTACTTCCTAAGTTAATGTTCGTTACATTTCACTGTTCGTTACGTTTAATGTGGCATCAATTTATCGGTATATATACTCGACAATACTGCACACAATTATTCGCTGCAATCTCAACACTTTGTACGTTATTGAAATTAATGCACTGATTGTAGTTGTCTTGTGACTTTTGCAGCTTCCGATTTTGCTTTAATTCCGCAAATCGTGTTAAGACGTGAAATTAAATTTGTAATGAAGCTTTACTTCATCATTATTATATATTCAAGAGAATTATTTTTATACATATGGCATTTAGGCGAGTCTTAAATACTCGATCTCTGTATTCTTGAAATTCAACAATATTTTAGCCCAATTATATCGTATTGAATGTTGAAGGTTTAACGGTTGAAGGACAGCAATTATTCATAATCGTGACGAAATGACATATTACTCAAATCTCAAACGAATATGATAATAGGAAATCATGCAAGATGAATCACTTGTTAGACGTCAAATGTAAAATATATTTCACTCGATTGTACGTCATACATAGCTTATGCGTTTGGTTACACATTGTAGCGTCGATGAGTATATAAATATGGACAGAATGGCTGAATATAATACGGGTTCATATAATCGTTAAAAATAGCCCTGTCTGAACTTTTATAAGACGTTACTACAGTTTACAATACATCAATAGTACGTCTAGTTCATCATTATAGCTCTGGTATTAATCAATGTATGCGTTGTCAATGCATATATTCGTCCGTGCATTTTTCGTACACACACGCATTTCTCAATAGATACATTCGTCAATGCACATATTTATCAATGCGTATACCCGTTGATATGAGTAAACTTTTATACACTTCCGAGTCAGTACCATTGAACCCATCGTACAGAGACGACATTGCTTTTTTTACAGCCTCTACGTGTATGTTCACGTATTGCGCGATAAACTTTTAAAACACTATTCTTCAGGACATAGTCGTACACGCGTTATATAATTAAATGGGGATGCATGCCAGAGGCCAGCATTGCCCAAAACCAGCATATTTTTCATCCTCCTTTCCGTGCGTAAGCCTGCTAAAGGGCAAAGTAGACTACGGGATTATATGTTAAAAGCCAAAGGTACAAATCCCCTTCATGGAAATTAACCAGCTAGCTAATGAGAAGTAAGCCACCAATACAATCGCTCTACGCCGTTCTTAAAACCGCCCAACAGCTCTATCCCATGCCGTCTAACCTAATCACGATTTTCGGTATGCAACTCCCTATGCCATACCGTTGTTGATACACAGCCAGCACTCCAGCCCGTCCGTTCGTCGCAGCTGTTTTCCACAGGCATAACTCTACCTCCACGATTACCCCGTCTTCCCGCCTTTTTTCACCGACTGCCGGACGGCTTTTCTTAGTTTCTGCTCACTTGACTGCATTACGCGATGAAAAGAGGATCTATACGAGTTGTAACCTAACCTAATTCGGATAAGCATCAAAGGTCTGCGAGATAAGCCTCCAGTTAGCCATGCGATAATGGTGGAGAGTCGGGGTAAGTGTGGGGGTAAGAAGATGCTGGGGGATAGTAAGGCAAGGAAACAGTGACGCGGGGTTAGCGTCTTGCGGAGTAAGTAAGGTGATGACGCATTACCGTTTGGTACAGTTTACATTTGCGGCAATGCAGTGTGGTCAGCGGACACTTGGGATAACAGCATGTGTAAGAAGTGATGGTATGGGTTATAAAGCATTGGAGAACAACGTATTGACCGTTAACTATGAGGAGTAGCAGCTTGTGTGCTGAAGCAGTGTTGGATTAAAGTTCGTGTGGTGAGATAGGTCAATTTACTACAGCTGCTTAGGTGCCAGGATGACAATATCTATTGCATTTAGATGGTTGATGTTGGCTCCAGGGCTGATTTGAGCGTTAATTTGCTGGTCTACGGCTGGGCACCCATTAAATGTCTGTCTACGACATCTTTGATACTCAAAGCGAAATTCAATTTAAATAATACGAGTAGATACTGGTCAGAATAATTATTAAAATTCTACCTCCCGATTCGCTAATCGTTATGCTACAATGGAACATTATTTTAATTAGCATTATTTTTTATTCTACGGGTTCGGATTTATCAGAGTCTTGAAACTTGTTTAAGTTCACTGCACATTGTATTATTGTAAAATTTAAAGATTCGTTTATGTTACTTCACAAAAGAGTTATATCATTACATGACGTGGTAAAAATATACAGAATGTCGCGAATACATGCTGCATCCACCATAATCAATTCAATAACTGCTATTACAGTCAACTGACAAAATTGTAGAATTACTTTACTTACGAATCCCTGGCATTGCTTGGATTTTTCAATCTATCCAAACCTCGTAAAACGACTCAAGATGCCTTTTCGTGGCTCAAGGATTTTTCAGTCGCTGTATTCGACTTCCGCTGATTTATATGCTGAGTGAAAAATTTTTAAAAACAGCGTAAGGATGATATCGCATTAACAATTCACTTGTGACATAACAACAAAATGAACATTTGCAACGTTCAATAAAACCTTTTGTAATGAGCAATAACAAGCGCAATTGAATGAACCTTTAGTTCAGAAGCCAAAGTCATTTACTTCTACTTTATGTGATCACGTAGCATAATTTAGAAACTTGCCTACACGTTAATTCATTCAAAATCAGCCCGTTCGTTAATTCTAACCAACGTTTTAAGCCCTGCTAACTTAAAAAAACTTAAACATCAAAGCTTGTCTCTAAAACTAAAACAAAAATCTTCACATCATTAATATTCACGGTGCGCTAGATAAATTGGTACACGTACATTTCGTTGTTACCGTATTTGTCAATCAATTTTAATTGTTGCCTGCAAGCATTATATTTAAAGGGCGAACATATGACACAAATGGGAGACAACAGTATTTAAATTTTACAGGATTCGTTATAATCTCTTATAATTACAGCTATTCATTCATTAGTTGGAAGTTCATTTATGAGAACGGCGTAAAAGCTTGGATTTTTAACCTAACAGGATTTAATTTTCGGCTTATATTACAATGAGTCAATGGCCTTTTTGCTTTAGAACCTTAATGTTCTTCATCATAGGTAATTTAATAATAATGATAGGAATCGCTTTACTAAGTGAACGTGATAATTGCCCACTGACGTACAGGCGGTGGTGATCAAGCACCGCGGTACATGTGCATCCTACCAATTTAACTAATTGTTTTTCTGCATTTTATCGCTCAACATCTTTATAATTATGTAAAAATGGCTATGTTCTACATGAGAACATGCTAGTTCGTGACAATAATTATAGCAAAATTACCTGTGTATTTACAACAGTATTATTAATAGGGTTACTCAACTCTTAGTCCGGCGATCCTATTAGATGCCTTGACCGTTGCTGTTGTTTATACCGTTTTTTCATATGCTCATCTTGCTCAGCCGGTTATGTGTAGAAACCCATCGCTGTAGCTGTTATAGAATTGTTGCTAAATGTGATGTGAAGTTTTAACTTTTGTTGTTGATTCCTTTCCTGACTGCCATCGACAGTTGCTGCCACATCGCTGCCACCTTCTCACGGCACCACTGACTTGTAGAACGCTCGTAGACGCCCTCAGTTGATGCCGGCCCTTGTAGTCGCTCGCATAGTCGCTCTTGTAGTCGTTCTCGCAATTGCTCTCGTAGTCGCCAGTCTCTTCATCAAGTCTTTCGGCTTACGAAGGAAATAGCGCCGATCACGTTGCTGCGTTGCCACCGTAAAGTATCGCTTTAATTTACTCTGTTTGGTCGTACTGAATTCAGAAGAACGCAAAAAAAAAACAATGCGTGGACGCTTCAAATTTCTCTCTCTCAAAGTCGAAGGCTCAAATAAGAAAGTCTTGACGTTGCAGGTAAGACTAAGACGCGGCAGTCAAAAGTTGAATATTCTCCCAGTTTTCGTCTGCTGAAATTAGTAGATGAAGGTCTTCTTGGTCTCTTCTTCAGACGTTTAAGTGGGTAAAACATCGCAGAAACAATCCGTTGAAAGGCTTGGCCGCACGAAAATCTCTATGCGACAGTGTTGCTATAATCACAAACACTTCATAAATCTTTCACTTCACCACCGTATTTAAAGCCTCACAATCATAGTCAAGCAGTCGAGTTTAACTTTTAAGAAATCACGCCAGTTGTCACATAATTCGGGTGCCAAAATATCCCAGATCATTTTAAATTAAGCTCTACCTGAGGATCGGGTTACGTGACTAAGGTCGTGGAGGATAAGTAAGACACTTGCTTCTGATAACATCTCTTATATCCTTGGTGGTTATGTAGGAGTACGAAACAGGGGTATAAGCTACGGCGTCGACCGTGAGGTCGGAGAACTCTACAAATGCGTTTACCCCTAACCTAACGAGGATGGCGTCTTTTTGAATGTAATAATGTCCGGTAATGTGCTTCATATTTTTGCGTGTCCGGTTTTTATACATAAATAAGTACTAGCGTCAATTACCGGACTCGATTTTTGTCCGGTTTTGTACCCGATGTCCGGTAATGTTACCAATTGTAATTAATTTTGTCCGGTAATTGTACGAACCATGTTAATATATATATATATATATATATATATATATATATATATATATATATATATATATATATATATATATATATATATATATATATATATATATATATATATATATATATATATATATATATATATATATATATATATATATATATATATATATATATATATATATATATATATATATATATATATATATATATATATATATATATATATATATATATATATATATATATATATATATATATATATATATATATATATATATATATATATATATATATATATATATATTTATAATTCCACTTTACCGGACTTTAATTATTTGATTTGCTAAATTGCCAAAAATATATAAAAAAAACTTGACCTGGCTGGACCTAACCCCAGTAAAATGGTCTCTAGCAACCCAAAGAAGAGTTTTAGACACACCTAACCCTAACTCTAACCCTAACCTAACGAGGATGGCGTTTTTTTGAATGTAATAATGTCCGGTAATGTGGTCATTTTTTTTGGCGTGTCCGGTTATTATACAGAAATAAGTACTAGCGTCAATTACCGGACTCGATTTTTGTCCGGTTTTGTACCCGATGTCCGGTAATGTCACGAATTATAATTATTTTTGTCAGGTAATTGTACAAACTATGTATATATATATAAAATAACTGTGTAAAAATAACTGCATGCAAACTGAAACATGAAAAATACCTGTATGTGGTAACTGGTAGCAACTTAACAAGTAACAGCTAACATGTTGACACTAGTAACAGGCTGAGATTGACAACATTATACCGAAATCTTTCGTACAGTTTTATTCTGTAATTTATATTATGTATGTATCATGCTGGGTTTTAAGTAATATTAAATACTATTAAGTGAAATCTAAATGCTTTATGTATAAATGTAGCGGTAGCGCTGTAGCGGAAAAATCTCGTATCGCTACTTAAATATGTAGCGGGCGCTACCGCTACCGCTACATTGCCTTAACTGTAGCGCCGCTACCGCTACTAAAAATGTAGAGGCCGCTAGTAGCGGCCGCTACATGTAGCGCGCTACTGCCCACCTCTGTGTATATATATTTGTACCATACGTTGGCATATCACAAAAACTAATCCGTTTACTCTAACGTTACTGAAAATTTATTACTTAGAATATCAAACTCAAAATATTCCGTAGTTTTCTGGAATCACAATGTGTACTGAGCATTGATATTTCTCGATGACACTATCAAAGATGGTTATTAAAACTCAAATTTATTGTACTCATTTTTGCTATCATTTTGTCATACCTTCTACGTTTGAAGACAGATAATTGCCAAACGAAAGTATCAAGTTCTTATAATAGAATTCGTGTCATAAGATCTTTATAAAGCAAAACAGGGAAATCCTCGCTCCCAGAGATATATCGTACGGCTCGGACCTGCATGACGCGTATAGGGCTCAATGAATCTACAGCATCTCGCTTCCCAAAGCAACTAAAAAAAGAGTACAAATGATTAATTTACCGATTATGAACGCATTGATAGATTTACACAGCATATTTTTGCAAAAATATTCATTGCACAACAAATTCCCATTTTATTTTTTTTATTTTTACTGAAATTTAAAATTTAACACATTCAACCAGAATCATGACAATCGAAAATGACTCCAATCTACGAAAACTCAATATTCAAATGGCTTCACGATATTGAATATACGAAATGTGATCAAATTCTGAAAATGAATCGAAAGATGTTATGTGACTACAAATTGTGAGTGATTGACAAGCTCTGAAAAAATAACTGAGAATCAACATGCAAATCAACTAACCAAAAGTTCGCCGATGTCATCACATTTCCTTGAAAATTTTGAATATAATACAGGCCATATATAGAAAATATGTTTAATAATTTCGAATTATAATATAATCGAATTATAATACAATAATTTATAACAGCGTAATAATAATGGTCGGATGTATTCCACATATTCTGCATGAATTAGAGTTAATTATGTACCACTCATTGCTGGCTTTAAATATTCCAGCAAAAGCAATCATTTTCCAGGAACACACATGATATCGAAGACGTTTTCAGCGGGGCTACGAGGGCCCAGGTGACTGAGGTCTACCCAAATCTCTGGTCTGAGAACAGCGACGTACAGACTGTCGTGGAAGACGTGCAAGCCATTGCCGCATCAGACCCTCACTGCTCTTCCTGGGGGTCTAGTAAGTCCCAAGCAATACTATTAAAATGAGTAATAGTAAGTACTATTGCCCCCTCTAGGCATGTAGAGTGATAGCAATAGATCTCCTGTTCCTTCTGAAGGTCTGGTTGTAAGTGGCTACAGTAGACCGCCATTGTTTATCATATAGCAGCCTAGTGGATGGTGACAGTAGACCGCACCGCTTCTGCTATGGGGTTTAGCGAGTGGTTGCAATAGACCCCACCGCCTCTGCTATGGGGTTTAGTAAATGGGTTCAATAGACCCCACCGCCTCTGCTGGGGGTTTAGTGAGTGGTTGCAATAGACCCCACCGCCTCTGCTATGGGGTTTAGTAAATGGGTTCAATAGACCCCACCGCCTCTGCTGGGGGTTTAGTGAGCGGGTTCAATAGACCCCACAGCCCCTGCTGGGGGTTTAGTGAGTGGGTTCAATAGACCCCACCGCCTCTGCTGGGGGTTTAGTGAGTGGTTGCAATAGACCCCACTGCTCCTGCTGGGGGATTTAGTGAGTACTTGCAATAAACCACATCGTACCTGCTGGTGGTTTAGTGAGTACTTGCGATAGACCCCACCGCGTCTTCTGAAGGGTGTAGTGAGTGGTGCAGTACCCTTAAGTTGCTCCAGGGCCAAATATGGATGTATGATGGAGTGCCACTGGTCCCCGCTGGGCACATTAGCTGGGCACCAGTTAACGTGCAATGCATTCAATTAAGGCGACCATTCAGTAGGGAGATTATATTTATGCTTCCTTTACCGATGACTTTCAGCTCGCATGTTTAAAACAAAAACTTGCTTATTGCAATCATCACCCATGACAACGCTTCCACTTAGCAACAACCAATGACACAGCCACATACCATAGTGCATATAGCACAGTTCCTTCTTGCAGCAAGTAGAACTAGTATTAGAGTACCTTTCTGGTAGAGTTGGAAGATAAGTAATTTTCAATAATTGCAAGCAGTAGAGCACTACTTGAACTCTACTACTTGAGTAGTAGAGTAGCTAAATTTTTGTTACGTTGTTTGATTACGTTGCAGACAACGCATCTTCCGAAGACATCCTCATGGAGATCGGGACGTCGTCTTGGAACCGTTCGGTTTGCGCCGTTTTCCACATGGAAAAAAAGTCCACCGTAGTCGTAGGCATGAAAGTATGGATGGTCCTCGTTTTTCTAGTTCATCTCTTCATAGAATTATTCTACCTCATGAAAGTAAGTTGGATTGTATAAAAAATGGTTTACTTCTTTACCAAAAATGATTTACTTCTTTCATTTGCTTTAACAAATTCCAGAAATGCATTGTGGAAAATCACATTTTCTATTATTTACGCGCTCCGATAAAATTTTATGTGTAAATTGCTCGTCTTTTTTATTACAACACTTCTCTTCAACTTCACTTCTTGTTTGTCTGTTTGTCTGTCTGCTAAAAATCTTATAATCGATTTTTAACACACTTCTACTTCTCCAATCGATCTGAAATTTTGCACACCTGCGTAAAATTGGAGACAATGGCATGAATCAAATGGCAAAATAAATAATTTTAGGAATAAAAAAAATTCTTTTTTTTCAATTTTAAAAAAACTGATAAAATAATTTTGTCAGCTACAAATCTTATAATAGATATTTGACAAACTTTTACCTGTCCAATTTCTATGAAATTTTGCACACTTTTGTGAAGTTGGAGGCAATGCATGAATCAATTGATAGAATAAATAATTTTGAAAAATATTTTATATATTAAAAATATTGAAAAATTAATTTTTTAATATTCGAAAATAAAATTAGAAATTCATTGTACATATGTAACATTGGGAACACTGGATTCTTTGGAAGTGTTGTCTTTAAAAAGTAATTTTTAAACGTATATTATTATTATTAATACAAGTTCATACAGTGATAATTGATTTAATGAATTGGTAATGAATTTAGTGCGAAATATCGTGAATCGTATAAAAAATTTCATTCCTTGTTTCAGATAAATAAGTCAAACTTTTCTATTCATAAGACCAGGGTTGGCATTGATTAAATTAAACTGATTAAATCATGTGATTAAAAAAATAATGATTTTTTTTTCATTTTTTAGATTTTTTATTTATATGCATTTAAATGTATTGAGTGGCAGTCTTTAATTTATTTTGAGGTATTGTTATTAATGGTTTAGTATAAATGTACTATGACAAATCGGAATATAAACTTGTTGCCTTTAATGTGTAGTAGGTTCCAATGAATTGTATGTTTTTGGTACAGAGGCATCAAGTGTTGCAGTACATTGTACATAGCTAGCAGCTTAGCTAATTCTTATAAGGCTATAAGTACTCTTTAACTATTCGACTATTTGTTATATATTGATTACAATATACAATTTAAATGTGTTAGCTAGCTTTTACATGGCGAGGCAGAACCGATGGAGCAGTTTTGAGGCAAAATAAAAAAGTAATGGAGGTACATGAAGAAGAAAGCTTTCTTCTTCAAGGTTAGCATAACATACCATTTAAAATACTTATGTTTTGAAAACAATATCAGGAAGTTGGTGTCTGTTAGCTGCATCAAAGTGTTGGAGTTGTTCTCGGAAGTTTCCTACAGCACGTTCACACATATGGCGAGGTATGGCCATAACCTCTGCAACAATAATCCGTTCCCTTAGCTGTGGTAGGGTGTGAGGGCGACTTCTGAACACCCTCTCTTTTAGATGTCCCCAACGAAGAAATCGCAAATGCTCAAATCAGGTGACCTTGCAGGCCACTGTAAATCACCCCTCAGAGACACCAGACGTCCGGGAAACATTCGTTTCAAAACATTGAGTGACATTCGGGCTGCGTGAGCGGTAGCCCCATCCTGCTGGAACCACACGTCTCCCAATTCATTTTCAACAATGTTTCCATCCTGGGCTGCAAGAAATTTTGCAACATTGCAACATAGCGTTCGGAATTCACTGTCACGGTTACTCCCTCCTCCGAGAACGACTCCAACAGTGTGTTGCAGTAAACTTAACGGCCACCATCTTCCAGATATTGTTTTTAAAACATAAGTATTCTAAATGGTATGTTTTGCTAACCTCGAGGAAAATGAACTTTCTTTTTTATGTACCTCCATTCCTCTTTTATTTCGCCTCAAAACTGCTCAATCAGTTCTGCCCCACCCTGTTTATTGAGAGGTTGACATTGGATTGACCTTTTAGGCAATTAGAAAGATTTTCCACCCTAATATGAGTACGTATTCTAATTAAAATATTTAATTTCCATTTTTAAATATGTCAATTTAAAACTAGAAACAAAACAATTACAATTATAAAACTATATATATATATAAATAATTAAATGCAGTGAATGGAAATAAAATGTTTGAATTGTGCATATGTATATTTCAAACAGTGATAGTTTTTCTCATAACATTATTTTCGTTTCATGTCGTTTGAGGTTTGTTAGGTTATCGTTCAGTTTATGTTTAATATTGGTTTTTTGGTCTGAATCAAATGGGAACAGTGCAGTCAGTCACTCAGTCACTAGGTACTAGTTGGTGTGTTTAGAGGGTAGAGTCCGGTAGATTTATAGGACATAAAACTAGTAGATCTATGACAGTGTTGTGCACAGTGCTATCAGCTACCTATCTGTTACTGTTATGTCTTCAATGTTTAGAAGATCCACATTCCTGAAGTGTTTTTGTATATTGAAGCCAGTTAAATGGTCAATATTTAGCTTGTTACCTTGCTCCATACATACTTTAAAAAGCTAATAAATAGACTTATCAATAATTGTTTACCCAAAAATCCCTAAGTGGTAAACACCACCTTGGCCATTATTGAAGGCAATAAGTGCCATTTTTAGCCATCCATTTTGATCCATTTACTGTTATTGTTAGTAGGCTAATTGCAACATAAAAAATAACATTTCAAAAAGACAAAAAAGCTGAAAAAATCAAATAAATCAAAAAAATCATGAAAAAATAAAAAAGTCATTGATTTTTTTTAATCAAAAAAATCACCAACCCTGCTTAAGACATTTAATTACTATGCCTGCACCACGCAATTATTTTGTAATAATTTCATATTTTTATCTCTAAACTGTACATGTGAGCTCTGGTGTTTCCTAAGTCATGGGAGAAATGAATGTCTCAGTTCAATGACATTCACTAGTTTGATTACAATGATTACATGACACGAAGGGCGATATTTAAAATTTAAATGTTCTTTTATTGCTCAGAATGTAGCAACATTTGAACGGTCCTGGAAAATGAAATCACAAACTTTGTTGCAAGCCTGCTAATGAAAGTAATTGATTCTAGCCCCAACATTCATAATAATCTCGTTTATTAGTAAAAACATCTTGAGTTTGTTCACACACAGACGTCTCAGCCTGTCACGGATGTTCATCGAGTGAGCCGAATGCTGCGGTTCCCTCTGATGCTGGTGTTCGTGCTTTCGCTCAGCAAAGCTGATTTCTGGCTGGGCTGCAGGCAGGTGAGATCTTGGGGCGTTCCAGGCCACAGTTTAATCTATTAGGTATAAGTAATTGTGCGGAGATTACGATGCTATTCTGTGAAGGGTAAACTCCTTGCGGAAAGGGTAAACGGTCATCCCTATCGTGCTCTGGACGAAGATTCAGCTCACTTATCGTGTGTCAAAAATCTGAGGTGTAATTTTATTCGAGAGATGAGGAAAGTCCACTAATATCAAATGGGGATTGTGAAACCTGCTCCAGAGGCCGATCAGTAACGAATTCGACCGGCAATACTACGAAAGTTGACCTTATAACTCAATAGGTATTCCAAAGGCTGACACTACCCAGAAAATATCAGTGTATCTAATTCACCCTGACAGCTAGGATATAGGGTAACATGGGGCAGCGAGCCCACTGCGGGTCACGGGCCCATAGCGGGTTTCTCGCTAAGTATGGCAGATATTGGCCCGTGTTCTCTACCGCCGGTCGACAATTTCACTGGGATGAAGTGTACGGATTTACGTTTTGCTAAGTGTTTGCGTTATTAAGTTCTTTGCGAATAACTGTTTTAGTCCAGATAAAAATTTTTTTGCCGCTAAATAAAGTTTTTTTCCATTACTATAGATGAAGATTTTGAAATTACTTTGAATTATTTTTTCAAAGTAATATTTATAACGATAATTTTGAGACCAATTTTAGACTATTAGCTTTTAAAATAAAATGTTGACACGATATAAATTGAAATGATACCTAGTGGGGGCAACGGGCCCACGCGTGTCACGGGGCAAAGCGCTCATGGTGAAGTCTTGTGTTATACATCATTAGATTTGTCTCAATGACCTTTTCAAACTATGACTAGCTTTTTGAATTACAAATTACACTTCATATTGCATGATTTTTTGATTTGCCGCCTCAAGGCATCAGGTTAAGTTTCTAGTTATGCGTATTTATGACCACTTTTCGAGTTATTGACTCTTGCCTTGCCAAAAGTTGATTTCAGTCAACACCAATGAGCCAAAAGTTGATGAGAGTTTTTATGGTGTTGGCTGAAATCACGATTAGGTACGAATTCTCTGCACATAATATCTGGATTATGGACGAAACTGGAACGAAGTTTTTTTCTGATCAACTAAATATATTTTTTCTAGTCAAGGATACATTTTTTCATGTCAAGGACAAATTTTTTATCGCAAAGAATCTTTTTCAAGTCAAGGATATATAATGTTATGTCAATGAAATATTTTTCTTCACGTCAGTGATAGATTTTTTAAGCCAAGAGTATATTTTTTTCAAGTTATGGATATGATTTTTGAGTTGTTAATAAATGAATGAATGTCATATTTTTTATTACATTTTTCTTATTTTTAACTGTAAAGTGTTGTTTTATCATTTTTAAACGAAAAATATGCAATTGTGGTAAAGGGACCAAGGGTGGGCGCCTTGCCCCAAGCCCATGGGCCCATTGCCCCAGGGGTGGGGCAATGGGCCCATTTTGACACTTCTTACAAAATAATGTTTCATTAAAAATTGAATAACTCTATAGGCGCCTAATTCACATCATACATTCCTCATTAGTTGCACCTTTAAACAAAACAAAGAACCACCTCGTATCAATTAAAACTTCGTCAAAATTTTAGTGTAAAAAAGTGGGGGGCGCGCTGCCCCACGTTACCCTATATGTCCCGATCGAAATCTTCACTCTTTCATGACGAAACCTTATGCTAATTTTCTCTTAACGTGGAAATGTGAGCCATGAATACAGGTTCTTCTATCTGTCAAGGTTTACGGTTTACCAATTAGCCAAAAATTGTGTTGATCGAAACATATTAATAAGTTCAATGATTTCTATGGCTCTTTCCATTGCTCAATGTTGAACTGCGTTCCAGATTCTTTACGAGCTCTTCTAAGGTTGGAATGTTATGTATCCTGCCCGAATCATTTCACTACATATTAAGAACGCGTTAAAATTTCATGTATAAAAATTATAAGAATAAACAATAAAAAAAATTTGTACGATATAACACCCTATAGCGCTGGTTTAAACGAATGAAGAAGGCTATTTATTTAAGTATTCTTTTCAACAATCTCTCTATTCGATACCTCTTCTGTCTTTTTCAGGACTTGATCTGGCAAATGGGAGTGCTGGCGGTATTATTGTCGTCATTTCACGTGGTTTTAACTTTGAATAAAGTGCCTCGATTTTCAGGCTTTATGCCCGTTGATGCAATGCATTTGTTTCGATTCTCATTAGCATTTGTACCTCTTATTCTTTTCCAGCTGCTTTTGACGAAAAACGCTTCGTTCAGTTCTGTTCTTGTTTCGTTTTTCAAAATGATCACTCGGATGTTGGGAGACCTTGGTTACGACACCTTCCAGGACGACCAATCCCCAGTGAACTTCCCAATCATGACTCAAATTCTGTTCCTAATATTTATTATATGTATTGGTGGTCTTCAAAAGTTATTGAAGCTCAGAAGAGAAGATGACTTCAGTAGGCCTGTCGCGCATTTGCACGTTCAGTTACTCATTGACGAGTGTGTGCCGCGCATGCGTAAACGTAACGCTCAATCCCATGTGAAACACAGTGGAAGCCCCCGCCCTCATCTCTATGTCAGTTCTCAAACGAATAAAAACACCTAAATTAAGAATCAGGTTGATTACCCCCTGAAAAGGAAGATATCATTCATTGAGGAAATGCTCTCTATCCTCTCAAATCTCCCAGAGAGATATGATCTTAAGAATCAAGAATCGCCACATGCGCTCGGCATTCGATAAAACATCATATCTGACACCAACGTATAATTCAATTCAAATCGTTTCAGTCATATTAAGGGTCCAAGGCTCTCAAATCCTTTTGTTCAAGGTCTCTTAAATTTACTTAAAATATCTTACGCTACGAATGTTGACTTGAAACATACTTTTTTTAGATTTTTCTATACTCCTCATCGGTCTAGTTGAAGACCATGACAAGACTTAGTAACCTACACTATATTCTAGCAGATGCACTTCTCCTTTTCGTCCATTTCGGTTTTCTACTGACTAACGTGGCATAATCTAGGCTAACATTTTGAAGAGCATTCAATTCATTTTCCCTTGAAGATCTCGGTCATTATGAAACATTTTTTTCTCGGTACTAAATGTATTGAACATTTGCCACTTAATTGTACCCGTCTACTCTATCACTGTATCAATCTTTGTAAAACCATGTTTCAGTGTCATGATTAATACGTCCATTAAAAATTTATTTCATAAAAAAGCTGACCACTTCATTTAATACGCAATATTCACCGCAGGCAGCATTTCTAATATTTTATTTACATTTGAGTGCCTTGATGTGAATTTCGACACATTATGTAGACAACTATGAATGTGCATGGTAGTATTTCATTTGATGTAGGCATTCGATTTTTCAACTTTCATGGTACGCAGGATTATTCTGCTCCCTACAAATAGTAATAATGTCACTTGTGCTTCGTGAAATTCAATATCGCTTATATTTACTGTTCATTCCATACCATACATTTCATTACCTTTCACCTATAATTGCAGAAATCCGAGGCCATTTGCCCCCTCATGCAACGGGTAATTTTCAATTTTTTCATGGCTATCAACAGTATATTTAACTTCATTGAAATCAACTTTGGCTTTGAACTAACAAACGAGTTGCCTTTTGCCTGACGGATTATAAGCCACAAAGAAAGCCGCAGACTTCTCGAATCGCTTCATAAAAGCAATTCGAAACAAATAGGAAGCAATTCTCTGATTTTCATTACATTCGATTTGATTAGTTAGTTGGACTAGTTAACAATTATTTTAAGAAATGTTTGTATATAATTAAAAACATACATTGCTGGAAATATTTTATGGTCAATCATGAATCTTGGCTAAGACAGGAAGAGCATGTTATTATTGTGATCAAAAATTTGTGTAATACATAGTTACAAGATTTTTAAATTTAATATTATAATGTTATTATCTGTTTTATTTGCGATTTTTCTGTGGTGTACTACAATACCCGCTGTACGTGAAATGTTAACGTCACAACAACAACAAATTCGGTTGGTTTGTGGGTTCACGTTCCTACAGAACACGTGAAATCATTTTAGTGTTGATTATTTTGTGCTGATTAGATAATAAAACACTATTATGACATACGGTATTTGTTAACATGATTGTTGATTGGTTTAATAGCTGATATGACTAACAGTAATATTATTGCTAATTTTGTGAGGACAACTTTGAAAATTTTAACTAAATCACTTCGTTTCTAGTGACTGCGCTGCTTATATTTTAAATGATTCATATTTTACTAATTATGATTAAAAAAGTCACTAGATTGCTTTAATCGCAGATTCACTAGAAATTTAAAAGCGAAGAAAACACCACAAAAATTTAGCATATCTATTTTGAAAACGTTTCGGAGACCAGCTCCATCGTCAGTTCGATAAATCTAGAACACAGATAAATGCAGAAAATTAGTTTGGCGTTAATAAAAAAAAACACACACAGAAGTTAAAAACCTAAATTTACAGACAAAGGGCAGAATAATAAAGTAAGTACCTATCTATTCACAATTTCTAATGGATAAGAACTATAGGCAGCATTTAAACTAGGCTTCTCTTTAAAAATATACGAGGATTCCAAAATACGCAGATCGGAAGCACCTGAACTATAAGCTAAAACCTTAAAGTTAAATCATAATACGCCCTCTAACTAAATATTTAAAAACCGTCAATTAAGCAATAAATTCGAATTCTTGAGGACATCGATTTACTTGTATAAGTATGACGCAAATATTGCTTCGGAAAGAGCCTGATAAAAAATTTCTATAGCGTTCTTACTTCGATTTAGACTTTAACTTCTAATATATTACTTCGGCATACTAAATTGTTCCATTCTAATCAATTTCACGACACCAGAAGTAGAAATTTTGGTAGTTTAATAGTCGCAATAAGCTACTTTAAGCACATTTATAGCTACTTAATTTAAGCGCATTAAGCGTGGTATTAGAGTTCTCTATCATGTGGTTAATTTTCGGTCTGCGTTGGAGTTTTGCGCGTTTGGGTGTAAAAATAAAGCTGTTAATTAATAGGGGCGATACGAGGCATAACCTACCGTATCCTGATATTACCCGAGCCTTATATAGTTTCCATTCGCACTGTTTCTTTTAAATAAATAACTGTAGCAATTTGCATAATTATGGATATCTAAGTCTCCTTCTAAACATAAAATTTCCATATTCTTTGATACAAGACTTTGTATTTTAATAAATTTTCTATTGATTTATTGTTTAATTTATATATAGTTACATGACTTAAGAAGTGAAATTTTCAAAGAAAAAATAGTCGCAATGAGATTTCTCAGCAATGAGACCTAACAATGGAACTTTACTGGCGTCGCATTAGAGCCTCTTTTGATTACTGCAAAATAGCAGGCAAAAAAGTCACTCAACTTGATTGCGGTCATTTTTTTTTATTCTCAGTTCCGAGTGCAAAATATTCGGACTGCACTGAATTTGACTGAAAATTAATTTTTCGCCATTGGATTGCCTTGTGCAATTGAAAAAGAAAATTTGGCTGAAGCCAGATCTCATAAGATGGATACAAAACCTTCTCACTACCAAGGAAAATATTATATGGTGATAAAATTAATCATTCCAGAATTCATTCATGAAAAACTCAATGTTGAACTTGGATCAATGTTCTCAACTTGGATCAGTTAGATTTAATAAACGTCTTCTTATTTGATTGAAAAGATCGAAGACTGCTGAAAGATTGAAGACCGCTAAATATTGAAGATTGCTAAAGATTGAAGACTGCTAAAGATTAAAGACTCCTAAAGATTGAAGATATCTAAAGATTGAAGACTGCTAAAAGCGCTCCTCTCTCGACCACTGCATGGTCGCAACTGAACTGAGTGGACGAAAAACTTCATAGCCCGCGCACCATATTGCGCATGGCGCCACCTTCCTAGGACTAATGGCCGCCACGTGGCGCGCAATTCAAATAAGTAAGTTCCCGCGCCGCACCCTGTATAACGCCCAATTCTGATCTCCAGCTCTCCAACTCTTCTCTGCAGCCTGTGAGGTGAGATAGCGACGTCCGTATATCGCAGGAAACTTGTGTAGTAAATCAACTTAAGTTTTCCGCAGCATAATCACATTAGCTTCATGCATGTCGCATGACACATATGTATTATTTACATATGTATCGCATTGGTTCACATATTTATTATTTCAATAAGTTTTGTTTAGCGTGTTTTCATTAGATCCCGCGTAGCATAATTATAGTGTGCCTTTGAGTATTACAATGCGGTATTATAGTGTGCCTTTGCGGTGTGCCTTTGCATAATTATAGTGAGCCTTTGCGATATAGTGTGCCTTTGCGGTATGCAATACGTAGGTTCCGTGCATGACAATTTCTAAATTTTTGTTATATTATTACAATTATTGTGTCCTTACATCATAACTATAGCAGGATTTAACGGTAGTTTTTGCGTTATGGAGCATAATTACAGTAGGTTCTGCCAAACATATATAATAGACTCTGCATATATACGAGGGGTTGTGAGCGGCTTAAGGATTACAATTGAGGCCGCGACTTTATCCGTCAAGACATTCTATCTAGTTTAATTATTTCCTGGTGAATGAGATTATGATTTAGTAATAACAAGAACGATTTGTTCGCTAAGCCTATCACAGTAATTTAAACTTCCTTATTGCGTGAGAATTTTTTGTTGCGTTAAGCTTGCAGTATCTTTGATTACTTATACCGCAAAGATATAAGGATAACTTTTTACATTTCAATCGCAATTTCAATTGTGAGTTGAATTCTGAATATATTAGTATTCCAACAAAAAAGGTTAGTGAAATATTTTTTACCAATTCCAAACAGAATCAGCGTTGCAGAGATGACATTTTGTAAGGGAACGGAATGCGAAAGTTTCATTTTTGTGCAGGTTCAAAAAAGTAGTAGAAATATGAAACGGGATTACGCAGAATCTATATCGACGAAAATATCAAAGTATTGGCGACATCATGGAGTACTCATATTAAAATACTACTCTATCTCCCAGCATCAATTCAAACGTGCATCGTTTTCCCCAAGAACTGTAAGAAGAAAAAATTCTCATAGGAAAGTATATTCAAATGAAGTTACTAGCTCAGGCAGTGTCAAAGAAATTTATTTTATTTTCATTGAATATGTTCCGGTTATCAGGTTCATAATCATTTCAAAATGTTATAAAAATCAAATTAATAATCAAATGGAACACTAAATTCCCTATGAAAAGATCAATGAATAAAAGTAGAAGGATGATTGTCGAAAAAAACTCTGAATGTTTAACAAGATGTTCAACTTTTTCTACCTAACTACTCCTACGATCGTTTGGGTTTCATTCGCTACTGTATTTATTCGCTGCTGTATAACCAATTTCATTTTACTTCTATTACCAAATTTTTTAACTGATGGTGGAGTTAGGCTTAGAAATTTTTCAATTTAAATACAGTAAATATTTCTGGCATATTCTTTGCTTCCAAGTCTTGGTTCAACGGTGATTCCAGCTATAAAAAAGCCTCAATTATTGTACCCGTACCCGTAGGTCTCAGTACCTGAGAGTATCACAAAGTATCAATATCATTGAGTATGGGGTGATGATAGTATCGTAGAATCTCAGCATCAAGAATTATTAACTGAGGAGTTAAAAATTGATATTAGGTATATCAGGAATATATTAAACAATTATTATCGCAAAATGTCAACATCAGAAATTATCATACTCACCAAGTGTCCGTATCATTATTACTAATATGTAATCATCCTCATTAAGTGCCATTATCATCACTGCTCATAAAGGTCCAAAATTTTTATCAGAAGGTATCAGCCATTATCTGGATGAATAATAAGAAATAAAATTTCATTAAATAGTGGAGATTATTTCCAGAGTATCAAATATATCAAATTGTTAGATTAAACTAACAAAAACGCTTCCTAGAAGGAACTCACAATAAAATAGGTCAAATAAACTTAACCAGTAATTCAAAGCAATTTACTTAATAGCAATTTACAATTCATTCCATCTATTCCTAGTGTGCGGATCCAACCATCTGAATCGCGTTTAATTTGAAATAGTGACCAGGCTTCACCCTAGATCGCTGGAATGAGTGCAACGAAACCGTTTAGGTTTGAAAATTTGATTCAATTCGCTGAAAGATCAAAAACAGACTTATCATGCAAGACATCAGCCGAGAGAGAAATTCAGTCGCTTGTGTAAAATGGGTTGCATATAATACACTATGTCAACATAAGTTTGATGCACTATCAAAGAGAGGAGGCTGTTCGGTGGTTGAGCACACGTTTCGCCAACCTAGTGTTAAGTCAACCTACCAGACATCAGTTTAATCTGAAAGCCTTTCTCCATATTTCATCCATTGAATAATGCACTTGCACGGTTCGTTAGTAAGTGCCTCTTCAACCGGCATCATAATTCTTCAGTAGGAAGGCAATGCCATTATTCGCACATCACGTTGGTAGGCGACGAAACAGACGCTACTTCTATCTCTGATAGATAACAAGACTTATCTCAAGATTGGGTGGAAGTCATAAGCTTGAGCGCACCTCACGACAAGTGGAAGTAGTGCATCAGGGTAATTATTTTGTCATCACCCTTGCTCACAGATAATTGCTTACAATATATGTTTGGAAAACAATATAAGGTAAATTATAAATTTAAGCCGATTTTAGTGAATTTTTTGTCAAAAAAATTATGGGCTTATGTTTGGAATTATAATTTAGTCAGTAATCAAGACATTAAAAAAAATCAAGACGCAAAATATGATTGGTCATACTTCGAACTTTTTTCATGCTCGATGCTCAATCGATCAACAGACAATAAAACCAATTAAAATTATTAATTAACTAACTAATTCGGTTGAATTAAATTAAATCATTTCAGGAACTTTGTTTCACAAATGAATTAATTCAAATTGTGGGGAATTTTGTGTGAATTGTGGGAAATAAAATTCCCCACAACATGAAATTGTGGGGAATTTTATATCTTGTTGGAAAGTATTTCCAATAGGACATGATATTTTTCATGGTTTGAATGCAACATAAAAGTGAATATATCGCTCTCACTAGTTTTATCGCTATCTCATCTTATTGCTTTATCACTATGATACTGTATGTATTATTATTAGACTAACGGTTAAACCTCTCAATTCTTACCCGAACATTTGAAGTTGAACATTTGCCAGTGATGCCAAAAGTTATGTTGAAAAAGATCTTATGCACTTATTTTTTCCAGAAATTGAATTGTTTATTAATTAAAGATGTGGTAAACATAATTAAATGTTATTGATTCATTGCGTCAGCATTATTGAGTCATTATTAATGATCGAATCCGAATCTTAGAATTAATGCGAAGAAAAGATTCGAACTAATTTAATATGGGATAAAATCACGAATTTCCGAAAATCAGGATGCAAGTCTATTTATTTAACTAGTTCGAAAAATTTATTTTAACCGACGTTTCCAATATATGCATTGTTTGGACAGAATTGTCGCCACGTAAGAGTTGGGCACGAGGCAGAGTTCTGTTCTGGCCGCTGAAGCGGTAGGTGTGCTGTGCTGAGCTCCCGAGACGAAAGCCGGCTTCTGTCGGCTGTCACGTAATCGTTCTCAAATTTGAAGTGCCCGTGGATGCTGTGCATTGCTGTCTCGCTCCGAGGCGTTGAGCCGGCGAAGGAGCTACTGGCTATAGACGAATACCTATCAATGCCCCTTGCATCCCACTGCAAAAGCTGTGCTGAGATGAAGTTCAGCCGAGATGATCCGAGAAAAAAAATTTTTGTGCGTCGCCTAGTCCTGACTGGCTCCGCCAGGTGTACTGTCTGAGTGTTTAGAACCGTTACTTCACAAAGACCTTAAGGCTTAAGATAGCCCCATGTGTGGTTGGTGCACCCGGGGTTTGTGGCTGGTGCCCCCAGGTGAGTGGTTAGTGCTCCCAGGTGAGTGGTTAGTGCCCCAGGTGAGTGGTTAGTGCCCCAGGTGAGTGGTTTGCGCCCCCAGGAATCTCCCCCTGGAGTGGGACTATCTCATAGTATCTGCCCTGGTGTGGGGCTTTCTGCCCTGGAGTGGGGCTTTCTGCCCTGGAGTGGGGCTCTCTGCCCTGGAGTGGGACTCTCTGCCCTGGAGTGGGACTCTCTGTCCTGCAGTGGGACTCTCTGACCAAGAGTGGGACTCTCTGCCCTAGAGTGGGACTTTCTGCCCTGGAGTGGGACTCTCTGCCCTGGAGTGGGACTCTCTGCCCTGGAGTGGGACTCTCTGCCCTGGAGTGGGACTCTCTGCCCTGGAGTGGGATCCTCTGCCCTGGCGTGGGATTCTCCACCCCGGTGTGGTCTTCACGTTGGCGGCCCCATTCTGTAGTCATTCAGCCGTCAAGAAACATTGACAACTCTTCAGAACACCTAAATTTATAGCTGAAAATAAAATAACGTAATTTCCTTAACCGTCCTGTCATGGGGCCGCATTGAACTAGTACTCAAAGGCTCTCATAAACTTTGATTTAAGAAGAAGAAAGAAGAGTTGGGCACGAGGCACCTGACGTGCTAGGGATTGGCGCTCCCTCCCATTTCCATGCCAAGAATTTATTATTTTGCTTTGAATGTCGCAGTTTCTGTAACATTGCCTGTAATATTATTCGCGAGCCAATTAAGATGCTCCTTTGCTGGGAGCTGGTATTTCCTGCAGCCGCATTGCAATTTGAGGAGCACAGGGGACACTCACACAAACCTTGTGTGTTCCAATAATTATTAATTAATATAGCCACCTTAATTATTTCATTGACACACCATCATATCACCTGTTGGTTAGAGTTCAGAGTTCCAAGATTAAAGCAGTGAGTTGTGGGTTCGACCCCAGCTGCCTGTCAAATCGGCGAGGTGGCCGGGCGGTTAAGCACGGCAAAATCAGAACTGTGAGTTGCGTGTTCAATACCAGCAACGATGCACGAATGTTCTGCGATGTTAATAACACTATGAAACAAAATTTTACTACTCATATGAAATTTCCTTTATCTGACGTGTTTTTTTCGGCTGATTCCATGTATATATAGTCAGATGGGGTAAGACAGGACCGAAATCACTAACAAGCCTGTAGCATCTATACCATGAATAACTAAAAAACCCTAAACCAATCACAAGGTGTAGTTATGCAATGGGCTTCTAAGCTACAACTCAGATGTTTTGCATCTAACACAGTTTTCTGTACAGATTAAAAAAAGTGAGCTGGTCCCATCTTACCTCACTGGGGTAAGATGGGACCAGGCATGGGGTAAGACAGGACCAACTGGCAATTCTTATGTTACAAGGTTTTTAATAAAAGTACAAATCTGATATTCAATATTATCCATCTAGAAACACGTTATTTGATTAATCAACCACTTGTTACCGTTTTGTGCTGCGGGAAGTCAACTCTAATATCAGTCACCGTGAAGTTTTTGTCACGAGAAAACTTTGTTAAGCATAGTAATAGAGGGTTGGCTTTGGTTCATTGTAGAGCACTGCTAAATGCTTCATGTATATTCCATTAGTGTCATTGTCTGAAAAATTTATCAAATTGATAATAAAACCAATGGATAATAACTCAAGTATCAGACATCATGTGTTTTCTTGCTAACTGCATTTGTGGTGCACTTCTTCAAACATAGCTCATGCCCTCTCACAGAGTTGTGAACATAATTATTTTTCATGTTTCACACAGTGATTTTTTCCCCAAACAATCTTGCATATAGTTCTGCAGCTTACTAATGGGAAGAGACATCCCTATTTTCTATATCCCTTTGATGCAATTTAAAATAGTGCACTAAATTTCTCTAATTAAAAAAGCTAACAAGTTATAATGAAGTTTGAGCAAAAGATAAAAATTTTGACCAAAATACTCCTTGTACTACACAATAATATATTAATTTAAAAACTATTTTTGATAAATTGTAGGGTAATAGAGGACCATTTGTGGGGTAAGACAGAACCATTTGTGGGGTAAGATAGGACCACTTGTGTGGTAAAACCCACAAACCACTTGTGTGGTCCTCTCTTACCCCATGTCCGGTTCTTTTTTACCCCATTTTAGAATACATGTCAAGCAGTGATGGTAGCAGGATAGGAATGCCTAGTATGTCTAAAAAGTTGCCTATTACTTGAGGTTACCTGCCTACATCCACAAACCTGGCCAAAAATTTTTTTGTCATTAGATAGAGCTTATTTCCCAAACAGGGTTAACTATTTTTTTACCATTTACATAGGTTTTCTTTGAAAATTAGCCAGAAATTCATTATTTGCAGAAGAGGGTTGCCCCAAACGCTGAAATGACAGGCAATGATTGCTCTAACATATTTTTTTTTGTCAAATTGAATTCAGTGCAATTAGAATGCACGCCATGGGCTGGTCCTTTCTTACCCCATGAAGGCTGCGATCCTGTCTTACACCATTTGACTATATGCCCTTGAAATTTTTCTAGCACGTCAGATTTTCAAGTTATGTCTGTGAAAGTATTTTATGCATATAACTTCAGGGTCAGCCTCCATAAGTGAAAGTACATTCTAAATAAGGATTGCCTGGTAAAAGTGTGTTGTGTATTGGTGGTTTCAAATGCATTTTCATTGTATAATAATAGCCGAGATTATATTTTTTAGTGTTTGTACCATTGCTATCGAATTTCCTTAAACTTTTTCACAATTTCATTCCAGAAAAGTTTGATCGTGGTAAATCTAGGTTATTAATTAATCTGAAGGAAGCACTAATTTGACTTTTTTAATTTCAATTAGGCAGTAATTGTTTAAAATGAATCGTCGAAATTGTAACAACAACCCTGACAACTTCTGTTACATTTGTGGCAAATTCACACCAAAAGATCAGAGAAAAAATTTGGCCTCCAAGGTGAAGATAGCATACAAGCACTATTTTGGCTGTCAAGTTGGGGACCAGGATAAAAATTGGGCACCTCATATCTGCTGTTCTAACTGCTATGTCAGTTTAACACAATGGTTAAGCTCAAAAAGAAAGAGTATGCCATTTGCTATCCCAATGATCTGGCGAGAACCAACAAATCATGCAAATGATTGCTATTTCTGCATGACTAATATAGCTGGCTTCTCAAAGAAACGAAAGTCAAAAATATTATATCCAGATTGCCCATCAGCCACCAAACCTGTCCCTCATGGACCAGATCTTCCAATTCCTGTGCCACCACCAGCTTCTCTTTTAGAGGATGAGGAACCTTCGCCAGAAAAGATGGCTTCATCTGACTCAGAAGATGTACATGGAGCCTCTTCTCTTGAACCTATGTTGCTGTTGGTCAATCAGCAAAGACTAAAGAAACAAAAGTCAAAAATATTATATCCAGATTGCCCATCAGCCATCAAACCTGTCCCTCATGGTCCAGATCTTCCAATTCCTGTGTCACAACCAGCTTCTCTTTTAGAGGATGAGGAACCTTCGCCAGAAGAGATGGCTTCATCTGACTCAGAACATGTATATGGAGCCTCTTCTCTTGAACCGAAGTTGCTGTTGGTCAATCAGCAAAGACTTAATGACATTGTCAGAGATATGTCTCTTACTAAAGATAATACCGAACTTTTAGGCTCTAGGTTAAAAGAATGGGGGCTCCTAGAACCAGGCACCAAAACTGAAGTTTTCCGTCGCAAATCAAGAGGGAAGAAACTCACCGTCGAAAATCAAGAGGGAAAAGGCATTTCTGAAAGAAATACCACAGCAAATAGGTAAGACTTTTTTAAACTGTCTTGATTACCATTTTCTTATGTTTTAATTACAGAAATACGATGTTTGAAATGTATAATCCAATATTATTTAATCATGTTCAGATTACCAAATGTTGCATTTTTAGGAATTTCATCAAAATTATTTTTTGAATATCTCGAAAACTATACGTGCTAGAGTACATCTGTTTGTAGATTTGAAATCAGCGACCTCGATTCCTTTAGAGAAAGGTATTTTGGTTTGAGTTATGAATTTTTTTTGTTGAACAGTGTAATCTGCGAGAGTGCTAATGGCCTAATAAACACTGACAATTATATACCATACTATTTTCACATTATATTCAATTATGCCTTTATATATTAATTCATCACCTCATAACGATAAAATTTATTCCAAAGACGTACCGAAAAATTCATTCCCGTAGGTGATAAATATATAAGAAATTGTTAGTAAATTATACAACTTATGATCGATATCTAAAATTAGGCTGTTTTCTTGAATCAAAATTTGAGCAATACTTGGGTGCCCTTGAATATAATTAGTTGACTTCAAGAATTTGAAAATCCACAAAAAAGTTTTTCAGGGAAGAATGAGTCGTACAAAACTGTTTGTTTAAAATCATTTTTCTAAAAGCTTTACCGATAAAATCTCCTCAATTGGCTATTTGCCGTATGATGCTAGTTTACAATTACGATATTTATCATTTACTGCATCATATGAACGCCAATTATTTAGCGACTATGATGATATCACTGCAAATAAACTGTAAATAATTTACTCTTCAAGAGTATATTTTGCCGATTCTGTTGAAGACCATCAAGTAATTCATATTGAAAATTATTTTTATGTTCTCAATTTGGCGAAAGAGGCTTCTAGACTCTCGGACTAGTTCTCCGTACTGAAAAGAACGGCGAGAAAAGATTAAATTATAATTGTCATGTGATCATCAACAAAACGAGCGTTGAAGTATAACTTCTACCTACTTTATCAATATTTAGGAATAGTAGCTGCGGGTATTGGTAGTATACATAATCGGCAGTTCAATTTTGCTTTAAGGATGCCATTCATATTCGTATTCCTAGGATTGACGGGTGAATTTTACCAAATTTATGGTAACCTAATACAAGCACTCACTTCTTTTGAGAAATCAAAGACACAAATATCAATGCCGCCAATCATTTCGCCCGTTTTTCTTTATAAATCAAACAACTATTCAAATTCAAATGGATTTTCACTCAATAAATTCATAACGTTTCAAAAGTGTAGCTAGAGCTAATGTACTGTCCATGGCTTTAGTATGCTTAAATCCTTTCAATTATTCATTCTCCTGAATTTTTTATTTCTTGAGTTTTTGTATTTTATGACATTTTGCAGACATTTCGCCAAGTCGGAGACTACGCCACTAACATCAAAGGACGCGGAGGAAGATGAGTCAGTGTAATTTTTCGTGTTACATGTATGATCTTGTAGATTAGACATGCGTGATTTTGTAATAATAAAGTCTGAAAATTCGTGTTTCCAATTTCACCATTTTATTATGACTGCTGATGCATATTAAGGTTTAAAATCTGTTCTTTTTTGGTTTAATTTCAGCGCTCAACGCGGTAACGAAATGGATATCGATGAAGCCATTGTAAGCGGCAACGTGGAGGAAGTGAAAAGACTTATTACCAAAAGTTCCGACCCAGACACAATGATCAGAGATAAAAAATTGCTTCACAAAACTGTATCGTTTGGGAAGCGAAAGAATTTCGTAGTGCTGAATATTCTGTTAAAACATGTTTCGCTGGAAACTCTCACACAGAGATACGAAAACGATAAAACAGTTCTTCACATTGCTGTAGAAAAAGGCCACGATCACTTCTGCGAATTAATTCTCAAAAAAAACAAGGCCTTGCTTACTTCTGTAGATAAAGAAGGTGATACACCTCTCCATTACGCTGCTAAATATGGTCAGACGAATGTATGTAAGAAAATACATGCATATTTAACTCCAGAAGTCATCAACCAACAAAATGCAAAGAACTTTACCCCACTACATTTTGCAGCGCGAGAAAAAAGGCATGGTATTATGAAGATCTTATTGGAGAAAGGGGGAGATCCGAGAATGACCACTAAGCAAGGCTATACCCCACTTCATTTTGCCGCTCGTAGCGGATCACTGGACTGCGTCACTCAGCTGCTCGCGACTCAAACCTGTTCCGAAGGCGAAAAGGAATACGTAAACATGCAGACTGAACAACTAAAGACTGCTTTAATGTTCGCTGCGCAGTCCGGCTTCGCAACGATATGCAAGAAACTTTCTGCTACAGATGTTACAATTTCCGACGTTGACGGAAAAACAGCTCTTCATTTTGCGGCAACCAAAGATATCATTCCTGTGGCACAGTTTCTCATTGATGAGCTAGGTGCTGATTGTTTTCAACGAGACGGCAAACAGGAACGGCCTCTGGACATTGCACTGACAAAAAAAAATGACAAGTGTTTCAACTTTTTCCTGCAAAAGATTCCAGATGAAAAATTAGATGACAATGTCATAAAGAACCTTGTGGTATTGGCTGCTGGCAGTTCACTAAAGTGTTTTCGATATATGGCTGAGCGGCAAAGCTTTCATAAATATTTGGAAAGTTTCAAAGATGACAAAAATAATAACTTGTTACATCTCACAATTGCTAACAAGAGCTACGCTACAGCTAAGCAATTGCTGGAAAAAAATGTTTCATTTGATAGGCTTGCGACTAATGAAGATGGAGAGACACCACTACACCTGTTGGCGAAGCAGTCCACAGCCTGTTTGAACTGCCACGAAGAAGATATTCAGTGGGTAACTCGAAATCTGTTGCGGAACTCTCATGATATCGTCAACATGCCTAATAAAAAGGGGGAAACTCCTCTGCACTTGGCAGCTCAGGCTGGGAATCTAGAAATTCTCAAATCGCTTCGTCGCAAAGACCCAGAAGTCCTTAAAGTTACCAAGCAAAACCTAACCGCTCTCCATTATGCAGCCCAACAAGGTCACGCTGATAGTCTTAAATTGCTCCTCCGTTCTCTGAAAACCGCCGATTTTGCGAAGCTACGTGAAATTCAAGTACACCCGTTGCATTTGGCATCAAAAAATGGACACTTAGAGTGCTGTAAACTGCTTACTAGCTCAGGGGTGAGTTTTATAGGCAAATGTACCTAATCAGAAAATTTTGTTCCTCTAATGATTGTGTATAATATGTGCATGTATAGCTTTTTTTTACTTAAATGATTAGTTAGAAGACTCACCTCCAAATCTTTCCTCTTCATAACTCTGTTGGGGACTAATCAAAAAATAGGCTTTCTTTGACCCCAGACGCTTGACAAATGATCGTAAATAAAGGATGAATAAAAATGATAAATAAAGAACTATAATAATAAATGAATGAACGATAAATACAAGATAACCAAAAAATACAAAATTATAAACCGTGTATCTTGCTGGTCCTTGACTTTCAACTCTTACGAATGTTCTAGAATCGGAGCCCCGTTGATAAAAACAAATACAAATTAAGGACTTGAATTTACGCAGCACAAACAAATGAATATAGCAAACACTTACAAATGAATATGGCAAACATAAATAATAAACTAATATAAATTACAATACTCAATATCACCAGAAAGGCCACCACTATATCAACACGGAAGATTAACACACGATAAACAATACAACTACTAACCTCCGTGGCGCGTGGTGGATCACATGACAATGACAAGAGACAGGGCGGGTCTACACGAAGTCACGTAATAGTTGACTCAAAAACAAAATGACAAAACACGTAATTTAACGATCGATGAAATTATTATATTTAAAGGCGGTCCCTAACAACTCAACTATCGAGGGCAGACTCCTGAAGATTCATTTTCATATTTGTATTCATTGTCCAACAGAGTGAAGACGGCACAGATAACACGCTATTTTCCCCCAACCAAGGCGGCAAGTATCCCGTGGACCATGCGTTCAAAGGCAAGCATGCTGAGCTCTTCCATTTCCTGCTCTGCAAAATGAAATTCAATAAGAAGCATGAAGAACTATCCGGGCGTTTGCACCACTACTTTGAAAAATGTGTACAAGCATCAGATAGGTGAGCAAATATAGTTCTGGTGAAAAAATGATTACATTTTTTTTCTTGAGGCTAAAGTTGAAAAACTGCTGGCCTCTACTGCAGGAAAATTTTAGAATGAAGGTGAGGAACAAGAATTCTGAACTTTCGTCCGAGCGCATGTTCGAGGACATCACTGCCCCTCCCCAATCCCCATAATTAGACCGTATTAATTTCCGGGTAAGCTTAGAATAGAATAGAATAGATGTGTCGGCGTTGAAGAAATAGGCCCATGGCCTGTTGCCGATTCTTGAACTTTTCGTGACTTGATTCACAAGGGATCCGTGCTTTGGAACCCGATCTTTCCATAATTGACGATTGATTGAGATAGCTGCTGGACTTATTGCCTGGTCCGTAATTTGCTGGGCATTTTAGACTGAACATATGCTCCTGCATAGCTTCGTCTAGTCTGTTTTTGAAGATTCATACTCGGAGCGTCAACGATGCTATCAGGGAGGCTGTTCCACATGTCGGTGACTCGAAGCGAGAAGAAATTTTGTCGCATGGATGTGTTCCAATGCTGTTTTTTTAGTTTATAGCCGTGGCCCTTGGTGTTGGTTCTTGTTTCAAATTCTAGTAATCAATCTGGGACCTTGTATAAGTCATGAGTATACTTGTACACTTCAATGAGGTCCCCACGCAGACGTCGAGCTTGCTAGAAGCTATGGTAGTTTCTTTTCAAAATTGAGCTGAAAGTTAATCCCTTCATAGTATTAAACGAGCGAGCTTAAAAGCCGCAAGTCATCGAAACAATGGCCAGAATCTATCAGCCCAAAAGCATTATTTATCTAACCCCTTCAGCCCTATCCCTTCACAATATCCACGAGCTACAGCCATACTTACTTCTATACAACAGTCACTCCTCCCCTCAGCTGGTGCTCTGCTCCGACCCCACACAACCTAACCTAAAACCTAACTCGCATAACCTAACCTAACCAATCAGCCAACTCGCATACTTTGCTCTAATTTCACTCTTAATTTTTAACCAATTAAATTGTACTTTTTGTCTTAATTCTTTGCAGTCTTTTCTTACTTTTTTTGTTTAGAATTTCATCATTTATGCTGTAGGTACCTGCGTTTCGGAATCATTTACTAGAAATTATTCGGAACAACAGGGCTAAAGGAAAATGTCCCGAAAAATACTGATGAGACAGGAAAAACTTGGAATAAAGATAAAAGAGAGAAAGGGTAAAGCATATCGGAATAATAATAGAGAACATTCTTAATCGGAATAAAAAAAGGATTTCAGTGCAATGGATTGTTACTGTTTCCTACTCGGACTCTGTGTAGCCTCACTTGTGGAATGCAGTAGAATGAATCCCTCACCAGATCATCTTTTATTATAAATGAAAAAATTCAAACGCGGAAAAACACATGTAAATAATGTAAATATCGTTTCGATTTTCACAAAACTTAATATCGAACCACAAATCACCCTTTCAAAGTGCTATATCGAACCTCCGTGCAACCTTTCAAAGCACTGATGGTTACTGCATTCCTTTCCCTCAAACCGAAGCAAACCCCACGCACCTACAGTCAACCCAATCATACGCTGTAGACTTTTGTCATCTCCAACTCTGTTTTCCGTTTCTCATTTCCCTTTCTGGCCGCTTAGTGCCACCTCATGTTCTTTTTCATGCTTTCTTAGTAGCACCGCATACAAAACTAGAAATTCGCATCCTGACTATCGTGAGTGTGCATTTTTGTGCATGATAGTCTGGAGTCTCTATAGTCTAGGCGTACTACATTAAAGTGTTGACAATGATAACATAAAACGTCAAGCATCAAGAAGTATTGCTTCATTTTCAGGACAAAAGAGGATATGAAGAGAATGTTTTTCTTTCGGAACATTTTCTAAAATACAATAATTAGAAATCTTCGACTTACATTGGAGGTCCATCCGATTTATGCCCACGGATTCTGCGTCACAATTAAAGCTTGCTTCCAACTTCACTATTGAAATGAAAACATCGTTAATCACGTATTTTCGTATGCTCCAAATCCTTTAGAACAAGACTCTTATTGATTGATGAGTGCCAAATTTTATGCACATTCTAGTTCATGCATCGAATGGATTTTTGGACAGCAACTGGCTGGCTCGTGCTCAAATTTCCAGCTAACTTCCACAGGCCAAAATACTTACTCCGAGTGGCGAAAAGCTGGATGGCGGAAGCTGGCCGGCTCCACAGTCCACACTGGACCTGAATACACAGTGAAATCTGATCAGCATTCTCACGTCTCAGATAAAAACCCAGCTCATACTAAAAATCACACTTACATGCATGAGCTGAACAGTTGCAAGTATGATGTACTGCAATGGGCAGGAAATTGTAATTGGCTTGGTGGCTTGCTGCTGAGAGAAATTTGTGCCTGTGGCTTCTATCCAAGAAAATCATAGCTACGTTCATTGCTAATATGCCTTACCACAGAAAGGAATTTTCTTTGATTGTTTAGTTAGACAGCCCGGGTCCAATCAAAAGTTCAATCAAATTTATTGTGTCAAAAAATCACTAACGTAGATTTTGTCCTCCGTACATTTAACTTAAAAAATAAAATTATTGAGTTTGCAAAGTGTCTAGATGAAACTTCTAGAAAATAAATTTTCCTTATCTACAATGTATTATACAGACTGAGAGATTCAGGTAAAATTAGTCAAAAATACGATGATTTTAAACACGAAATATTTGGGATGCAGGGATAGTCACTTAAATCTTAATTTTCCAAACTATATATACTCAGTAAATGGTTCCGCCTTCGCGCTCCCTTAATCATTAAAGTAGCTGAAAGAAATATGGAAACATGGAAACTTGATATCGACTAATCTCACTACGCTTATGCTCTTCACGATGGAAATTCATGCATAATGTTGTGTTTCCTTTCGTTTTCTTTACGTTTTTCTCATCAGACGGCCTAGGCGCGAAGCAGTGTCACCCGAGACCGACTCTTCCTTCAACGCTGCCGTGTTGAGGGCAGTTATCGAGAGCGAGTGGTGTGAAGTTGCCCTGGATGGGAGCTACTGCAGTAACATTCGTCAGCCACACGGCGACGGCAAAAAAGAGACAGAACTGCAAGACAAAATCATGCCCTGCAAGTCCTTTGCGCTGCTTATCAAAAATTACCCTGAACTGGCGTGTCGTGCAATGGATAAGCACATCACCGTCATGCCAAACTCCGACCAAGAAATCCATAATTATACACCGTTTGAGTTTATTTACTATTGCATTGAAGGTTTGTGTAATATACTAATAATGTGCAAATTAATGTGGAATAATTGTATTTAAGGAAAAAATTTACGTCTAACTAGTAAAACAACCTGCGGATGCGCGGTGCATCGCATACACTCTTCCACCATCTTGACAACCCCACATTAAGTCCCACAGTCCCACTATTAAATCTCCTATTGCTCTAATCATGAGTACATTAAGAACGCATTAAGCCTCCTCTTTGCTTTATTTAAAAAAATAGAATTTAGAGATTGGATAAGTGATATAGAACCTCCATTAACAACACATTGCTTTAAAGCAAGAGGCGTGTTTTTGGAGTAGGTTCATTTTTTTTAATTACGCCACCGCAGCGCTGTGGCCGCCACTTGGCGCTTGTGCGTCGTATAGCTACTTCTGTCGGGAAGCCACAGACGCCTTTACGGAACCATCCGATCGAATCTTAATATGTTTACGTGATTTTGAAATGCCTCCACCTATTGATAATCTCGCCGACTGCGAAGTGCGCGCGCTTTTCTTCGCTCAAAGCTTCAAATCGCCAAATCTATGAATTGTTTTACGAGTGACTACTTGAAAACATTACGAGTGATGGAATGGTGCGGGATTGGGTTGGGGCCTCTGATGATGAACGCACAAACTTATGATGAACGAAGTGGGACACTTTCAGTCATTACCGATGAAACGAATAAAAATTGAGCCGTAAAGAACAGACGATTCACGAGCTCGTGACGAAATTGTATAACCATGCAGGTTGTCTAATCAGACAGCAACCTTCTTTAATTATGAAATACAAAATCTGGTTCCAAGACGCGATAAATGCCTCAATTTTAATGGGAATTATGTATAAAAGTAAAGTATGTCGTTTCAAGGGAATATGATATATAAATAATTACTTGTAATTTACGAGTATTTGTGTCAAAACTGTACTTACAGTACAAACATAACCTATATTTTCAAATGTTCCCAAATTTTTGAACGAGGTATCCATGTAGTTTAGGTATTCACCTACAGTTGTGAGAAAACCTCTCAATAATTTTTTAAGAATAAGCCCCAATATTTGCCTTCACTGTGACTCCACTGAGTTGAGACGATTGTAACCCCAGCTAGTAATGGATGACAGAATTTCCAATTTTTTGTGATAGCGTACCACTTGGTGGTCACATGCATTCTCCGCGTGATACAAGTTATCACAGCGTACACAATAATACTGCATTTTATTCGATAGCATATATTTTTAGTTGTTAATGGACTATTAATTATCGCAATATTTCTCTGAGTGGCTAAGATTTTTATTCTCATTCTTTTCAGATGGAAAGAGGGTGTCTCCATTTAAACAAGTAGCACCGAGGCTCGACCAACAACCAAACAACCGTCCTTCCTCAACAAGAACTCGTGGAACCAACACCGCAGTGTACAGAGCTAAAGACAAGAGTGTTACCACTAATATCGGGTCGCCTTCATCCATCACTAACTTGCAAGAAGCTCCAGACGAACTCTCTTCCTCGGTGAAGAGCAACGCTCAAGAATTCAAGGGCATATCTTGGTACAAAGATCATCCTCTTCAAGAAGCTGTTGCTGGCAATCATGTCCAAGTTCTTCACCACAATCTCACCAAGTAAACAATTTCTAGCTTCCAACATTATTTGTTCGTGTATTATCTAATTCTTTATCTAGAATCTTGATATACCGGGAAAAAATTAGTTAAGAATGTATGAAGAATATCTTCGTTAAAAGAACATCTGACGAAGTACTTGATTTAAGCTCTTTTACATCTTATGGGTTGATGTTTGATGGTACGAATAGTAGGAATTTCCTGAAAAAAAATGAAAGTAATCCCGAGGTATTCTTATTTCATTCAAACGAGAAAAATAAATTCGCTATCCTTCTGGACGCAATTTTTTGTACTTTAAATTACTAACCAAATTCGAGTGTACTCCATAATTTATCATTTTCAGGCATCTAATAGATTGACGCTCAACAACGTTTTGTAATTGATTGCGTGTTCTTTCCAAAAAAGTTTCGTGTTTTTTTTTGCGTTTCGTGTTCTCCAAAAGTTCTTATTGCAACCAATCGTTGTGAACTTGCTTTGAACGCGAATATAATATAGGAAACTGTTGAGCTAATATTTACGCATTTACTAGTATTCCTAAAAAAAATTTCCATTCCAGATTTTGGCTGCTGAATAAATTCTCCTATGCTCGGTGGATCTTATATCCATACCTCGCCCTGGACCTGGTCACTGCCGTCTCTGTGTACTTCCTTCAGTTGCTCCTCTGGTATGTAGAAGTAGTAGGGGAGTAGTTAAGCAGTGATAATAATGGTTTTTCAGTTGGAAGACTCGGTATATGGATGTAGTTATACGGTGACAGTAATTACATTTTGGTCGTAAGACTTGGTTGTAGAAGTAATGCACTGATAATAATGGCATTCTGGGAGTGAGACTCGTTAGGGGAGGAAGTAGTATCAGATGTGCTTTTCTGTGCACATCTCATATGAATAGGAATTAATAAGTCCTGAGGGTTGGTCCAGTTGTAGTGTGATCCGACGATATTGAGGAACAGCGTAAACGATCATAGAATATTATTTAGGATTAATGTTCGGCTTACAGTTTAGTATGATATAGAGTTATATGTTGCAGCTTTAACGCTGTTGTCGTCGGCGTCCAGTTAAAGTAAGAATAAGTCTAGAGAATATCTGCGAGGCGTTCTGTAGTCTCACGTTTAGTTAGCAGTACTGTCCAGGGCCTATAATTTCAAAAGAAGTTAAGAGATCGTAAGTTCATCAGTCAATCATTGCCGGCCTTTCAAGCAAAATCCACCAATCATGGATAAGGAAATAGAGCATAAGTACTTACGTTAACTTAGCGAGTTTTGGAAGTATGGCCACTCTTTGACATGGACAGGAGCAATGGGGTATACCGACAGCGGTCCTCGCCCAAGACTGAAGTTAATCGGTCGAGACAGAGCTTATATAGCTTCACTATTTCACGTCACCAAGGGCTTCTTTACTTGATAAATAGGGAAGGCTAAACAAGGATATGTTTATGAACATATCGCAATGAAGATTATCTTTCAACGAGGAAGTTATTAATGAGGAAATGTCCAGTATGGAATGATATTAACATCGTTACCTAGAAGTAGTTGTACGGTGATGACATTCTAGTCTTGTGACTCGGTGGTAGGAGTAGTTATAAGGAAGTAATGACACTCTGGCCGTGGGACTCGGTTGAAAACGTAGGTTTAAGGTGATAATAATGGTTTTCTGGCACGTACTTGGCGTTGTTCAGTATATTAAGTAATATTATTATTGAAGGTTTTCAGGGGTAAAACCTGGTCGTTGATGCTACATCGTTTTTTGGTAATACATCATTTTAACAGAAATAATATTGATTACATTAGTGAATTTGCATACATTATGATAGAACCTTCGGTTAATTTAATTTAGTTTGTCAATGTGCTGTAAATCCTCTCAAATTCTATCATAATTCGCTAAAATTCATTGAAAACGAATACAGCTTTGCAGAAGCAGTTTAAGGGGGCATTTTGGTCGCAAATCGAAAATTTTGTCTTTTTCAATTTTTTTGGCTCATTTTGTAGCTGCGGAAAAGGCGCGTCTAACGCAGCAAACCACATGGAATTTCAGCATGCTCTAGTATTTGCGTGAGGCAGATTCGAATTTTTATAAAATGAACATATCATAACCATTGTTTATAAAGATTTATTAATTAAATCTGTATATATAGGTCATTATTCGAGTTAATTGCAATATATGCCGCACTTGATTGGAAGCTGCAAACAAGACGCTTTCAAAAAAGCCACAACCATGGATGTATATGCAATACTTTTTGCGTAAGGTCGTTTTGAAATATTCTAAATGACCATTTTATATAAATAAATATTTCAGATAAATCATATTTATAGCTTATTATTCGCATTAAACTAGACAATAATAAGTATAACGACGCTTGATGGTACCCTCAATACAAGTAATTGCGAATGGAAAAGCTAGGACCACAGTACCAAATAATTATTTCATCATTTTCTTCTTGTTTCAATAAATTTTACTTATTCTACTCCCCTGAACAATTAGAATTTACAAAATACGCCATCTTAAAAATCTATCTCCTTCTGTGATTTTCAAGCTAGAGCATTGAGACATTGAGACATATGCCATTCGATTCGTAAGAAGAATCTCTAAAGTTCATCCGGTTCATTTTTTTATTTCTTTTTTGTTTGATTATATATTGAAAAAAGAGTGGGGGAGGGGTCAAAATTGGGGAAAAACTGAAAAACTAAAGGAAAATTCGAAAAAATGAACGGATTATCTTTAGATATGGTCTTTACGTATCGAATGATATGTCTCTCCATTGTGTAGCTTGAAAGAAAGTCCTAGGAGGTGATATATTTATACAGTACCTTCTTTTTCAGCCGTTTCATATTTCACGTTTTTTATATTTTTGCGAAAAATTTGCACGAACAAAAAAGTCATTGATTTCTATTATGCACGTGTGTACCAAGTTTCATGATGATCCGCCCGTATATAAAAAAGCTTTTTTTTTTGACCGAAATGCTCCCCTTAAGAAGGGCTTCTGAAAAGGAAAAACGGGTTGTTGAAATAAGATATTAATTATTATGAATAAAAGTAAATTTGACTAATCCTCATGCACAAATTCTGAATCATGAAATGGACAATGGATTTCAGAAATCGCAATCATATGCAGGCAATCTTTAACGTAGTATATATAGCATCTGTTGAAAGATTCATCCTAATGGTTGTTGATATATATACAGAGCTGGGCAGCGCTACTTTGAAATGTAGCGGCGCTACCGCTACCGCTACATGCTCTAAATGTAGCGGGCGCTACCGCTACCGCTACACCCACTAGATTGTAGCAAGCGCTACCACTACCGCTACAGTAAAATGTAGCGCCGCTAAATTAGCCGCTACAATGGCCAAAATTATTGGAAATATCTAAATATTTACTGTTCTGCTATTGGGATTTACTCATAAACATTTAATGATAATAAAACATTTTCAAAACATATCAATGCAACTTTATTGCAATTAACCTAACGGAACTAGTACGGGTTAGATACAGTAAATAAAAGTTACAGTTATAAAGTTGCTGTTGGTCAATCAGCAAAGACTTAATGACCTTGTCACAGATATGTCTCTTACCAAAGATAATGCCGAACTTTTAGGCTCTAGGTTAAAAGAATGGGGGTTCCTCGAACCAGGCACCAAAACTGCAGATTTCTTTCGCAAATCAAGAGGGAAGAAACTCACCGTCGAAAATCAAGAGGGAAAAGGCATTTCAGAAAGAATTACCACAGCAAATAGGTAAGACTTTTTTAAACTGTCTTGATTACCATTTTCTTATGTTTTAATAACAGAAATACGATGTTTGAAATGTATAATCCAATATTATTTAATCATGTTCAGTTTACCAAATGTTGCATTTTTAGGAATTTGATCAAAATGATTTTTTGAATATCTCGAAAACTATACGTGCTAGAGTACCTCTGTTAGTAGGTTTGAAATCAGCGACCTCGATTCCTTTAGAGAAAGGTATTTTGGTTAGAGTTTTGAATTTTTTTGTTGCACAGTATAATCTACGACAGTTCTAATGGCCTAATAAACACTGACAATGATATACCATACTATTTTCACATTATATTCAATTATGACTTTATAAATTTTTTCATCACCTCATAACGACAAAATTTATTCCAAAGACGTATCGAAAAATTAATTCCCATAGGTGATAAATATATAACTAATTGTTAGGAAACTATACTACTCACTTCTTTCGAGAAATGAAAGACACAAATACTAATGCCGCCAATCATTTCGCACGTTTTTCTTAATAAATCAAACAACAATTCAAATTCAAATGAATTTTCACTCAATAAATTCATAACATTTCAAAAATTTAGCTAGAGCTAATGTACTTTCCACGGCTTTAGTGTGCTTTAATCCTTTCAACTATTCATTCTCCTGAATTTTTTATTTCAAGAGTTCTTATATTTTATCACATTTTGCAGACATTTCGCCATGCCGGAGACAACGCCACTAACATCAAATGACGCGGAGGAAGATGAGTCAGTATAATTTCTCATGTTATATCTATTATCTTGCGTATCTATGCGTGATTTTGGATAAAGCCTGAAAATTCGCGTGGATAAAATTCCACCATTTTATTGTGACTGCTGATGCATATTAAGGTTTAAAATGTGTTCTTTTTTGGTTTAATTTCAGCGCTCAACGCGGTAACGAAATGGATATCGATGAAGCCATTGTAAGCGGCAACGTGGAGGAAGTGAAAAGACAAGACTGCTAAAGATTGTAGACTGCTATAGATTGAAGACTGCTAAAAATTGAAGACTGCTAAAGATTGTAGACTGCTATGGATTGAAGACTGTTTATATCAATAAGTCGTGACGTGAGTGGCCTTATCTTATCATAGCCGGACCCTGCAATGGACATAAGAAGCAAAGCCGGCCGTTATATAACGCCCAATTCTGAGCTCCAGCTCTTGAACTCTTCTCTGCAGCCTGTGAGGTGAGATAGCGACGTCCGTATATCGCAGGAAACTTGTATAGTAAATCAAACAAGTTTCCCGCAGTATAATCACATTAGCTTCCATGTTGCATGATCATCATGTGTTCACATATGTATTATTTCAATAAGTTTTGTTTAGCGTGTTTTCATTAGATCCCGCGTAGCATAATTATAGTGTGCCTTTGCGGTATTATAGTGTGCCTTTGCGGTGTGCCTTTGCATAATTATAGTGTGCCTTTGCGGTGTGCCTTTGCATAATTATAGTGTGCCTTTGCGGTGTGCCTTTGCATAATTATAGTGTGCCTTTGCATAATTATAGTGTGCCTTTGCGGTATAGTGTGCCTTTGCGGTATGCAATACGTAGGTTCCGTGCATCACAATTTCTAAATTTTTGCTATATTATTACAATTATTGTGTCCTTACATCATAACTATAGGAGGATTTAACGGTAGTTTATGCGTTATTGAGTATAATTACAGTAGGTTCTGCCAAACATGCATAACAGACTCCGCATATACACGAAGGGTTGTGAGCGGCTTAAGGATTACAATTGAGGCCGCTACTTTATCCGCCAAGACATTCTATCTAGTTTAATTATTTCCTGGTGAATGAAATTATGATTTAGTAATAACAAGAACGATTTGTTCGCTAAGCCTATCACAGTAATTTAAACTTCCTGACTGCATGAGAATTTTTTGTTGCGTTAAGCTTGCAGTATTACAACTTTCTATATTTCTAATCGGAATTTCAAGTGGGTTGAATTCTGCATCGTTCAGAATTTCGACAAAAAGGTCTAGTGAAATATTTTTTACCAATTCCAAAAAGAATCAGTGTTTCAGAGATGACATTTTGTAAGAGAACGATATGCGAAAGTTCCATTTTTGCGCAGGTTCAAAAAAGTCGCAGAAATTAGAAACGGGCTTACGCAGAATCGAAATAGGCGAAAATCTCCAAGTATGGGCGACATCATGGAGTACTCATATTAAAATACTTCTCTATCTCCCAGCATCAATACAAACGTACATCGTTTTCCGCAAGAACTGTAAGAAGGAAAAATTCTCATAGGAAAGTATATTCAAATGAAGTTACTTGCTCAGGCAGTGTCAAAGAAGTTTCTTTTATTTTCATTGAATATGTTCCGGTTATCAGGTTCATAATCATTTCAAAATGTTATAATAATCAAATTAATAATCAAATGGAACACTAAATTTCCTATGAAAAGATCAATCAATAAAAGTAGAAGGATGATTGTCAAAAAAAAATTCTGAATGTTAATCAAGATGTTCAACTTTTTCTACCTAACTAGTCCTACGATCGTTTGGGTTTCATTCGCTACTGTAAATAGATACTGTATTTATTCGCTGCTGTATAACCCATTTCATTATACTTCTATTACTGAATTTTGAACTGATGATCGGGTTAGGCTCCGAAACATCTCAATTTAAATACAGCGAATTCTTCTGGCATATTCTATGCTCCCAATTCTTGGTTAATCGGTGATTTTAGTTATAAATAAGCCTCAATTATTGTACTCGTACCCGTAGGCATCAGTACCTGAGATTATCATAAAGCATCAATATCATTGAGTATTGGGTGATGATAGTATCGTTGAATCTCAGCATCAAGAATTATTAACTGGACAGTCGCGCATTGATATTACGTGCATCAGTAATAAATTAAATAATTATTATCGCAAAATGTCAACACCAGAAATTATCATACTTACAGAGTGTCCGCATCATTGTTACTAATAATCATCCTTATTAAGTGCCATTATCATCACTGGAGGTATCGTGCTCATAAAGTGCCAAAATTTTTATCAGAAGGTATCAGCCATTATCTGGATGAATAATAAGAAGTAAAATTTCATTAAATAGTGGAGATTATTTCCAGAGTATCAAATATATCAAATTGTAAGACTAAACTAACATAAACGCTTCCTAGAAGGAACTCACAATAAAATAGGTGAAATAAACTTAACCAGTAATTCAAAGCATACTAATAGCAATTTACAATTCATTCCATCTATTCCTAGTGTGCGGATCCAACCATGTGAATCGCGTTTAATTTGTAATAGTGACCAGGCTTCACCCTAGATCGTTGGAATGAGGCAACGTAACTGCTTAGGTCTGAAAAATTGATTCAATTTGCTGAAAGATCAAAAACAGATTGATCATGCATGACCTCAGCCGAGAGAGAAATTCAGTCGCTTGTGTAAAATGGGCGGTATATAACCCACAACGTCAACATAAGTTTGATGCACTATCAAAGAGAGGAGGCTGTTCGGTGGTTGAGCACACGTTGCGCCACCCTATAGTGTTAAGTCAACCTACCAGACATCAGTTTAATCTGCAAGCCTTTCTCCATATTTCATCCATTGAATCATGCACTTGCACGGATCGTTAGTAAGTGCCTCTTCAACCGGCATCATAATTCTTCAGTGGGAAGGCAATGCCATTATTCGCACATCACGTTGGTAGGCGACGAAACAGACGCTACTTCTATCTCTGATAGATAACAAGACTTATCTCAAGATTGGGTGGAAGTCATAAGCTTGAGCGCACCTTACGACAAGTGGAAGTATATAATGCATCAGAGTAATTATTTTGTCATGACCCTTGCTCACAGATAATTGCTTACAATAAATGTTTGGAAAACAATATAAGGTAAATATAAATTTAAGCCAATTTTAGTGAATTTTCTGTCAAAAAAATTATGGGCTTATGTTTGGAATAATAATTTAGCCAGTAATCATAACATTTAAAAAAATCAAGACAGAAATATGATTGGTCATACTTCAAACTTTTTTTCATGCTCGATGCTCAATCGATCAACAGACAATAAAATCAATTAAAATTATTAATTAACTAACTAATTCGGTCGAATTGAATTAAATCATTTCAGGAACTTTGTTTCACAAATGAATTAATTCAAATACATGAAATTGTGGGGAATTTTATATCTTGTTGGAAATTATTTCCAATAGGACATGATATTTGTCATGATTTGAATGCAACATAAAAGTGAATATATCGCTCTCACTAAAGTTTTATCGCTATCTCATCTTATTGCTTTATCACTATGATATGTATTATTATTAGACTAACGGTTAAACCTCTCAATTCTAACCCGAACATTTGAAGTTGAACATTTGCCAGTGATACCAAGAGTTATGTTGATAAAGATCTTATGCACTTATTTTTTCCGAAATTGAATTGTTTATTAATCAAAGATATGGTAAACATAATTAAATGTTATTGACATATTGCGTCAGCATTATTGCGTCATTATTAATGATCGAATCCGAATCTTAGAATTAATGCGAAGAAAAGATTCTAACTAATTTAATAGTGGGATAAAATTACGAATTTCCGAGAATCAGGATGCAAGTCTATTTATTTAACTAGTTCGGCAGGAGCGGCTCACTTTCTGTGTGCCTACAGCCAGCGAAGCGGACGCTAAACTTATACTCTCCACTTTTGATTCGGCAGGAGCGGCTCACTTTCTGTGTGCCTACAGCCAGCGATCCTCAGTGGGACTCGAACTCTGGTACGTAGTAGTATAGGGGAGTAGTTAAGCAGTGATAATAATGGTTGTCTAGTTGGAAGACTCTGTTCATGTATGTAGTTATATACGGTGACAGTAATAACATTTTGATCATAAGACTAGGTTGTGGAAGTTGTTACATGGTTATGACATTCTAGTCGTGTGAGTCGGTGGTAGGAGTAGTTATATGGTGGTAATGACATTCTGGCCGTGCAACTCGGTTGTGGAGGTAAGGTATACGGTGAAAATAATGATTTTCTGGCAAGTATCATGGCGTTGTTCAATATATTATGTAATATTCTTTTAGGTTTTCACGGGTAATACCTGGTCGTTGATGTTTCCCTTTTTTTGTGTAATAAATCATTTTAACAGAAATGATATTGATTATATCAATGAATTTGCATACTTCATGATCAAACTCTTGGTTAATTCAGTTTAGTTCGTCAATGAAGTGTAAACCCCCTCAAATTATATCATAATTCGCAAAAATTCATTTAAAAATAATATAGCTCCGCTGCAAATGAAGCTTAAAAATGTCTTTTGCAAAGGAACAAGAGGTTGTTGCAATAAGGAACTAATTATTATGAATTAAAATAAATTTGATTAAAAGATACCCCATGCACAAATTCTCGTTCATAAAATTGACAATATATTTCAGGAATCGCAATTAAATGCAGGCAATCTTTAGCATAGTATAGCATCTGTTGAAAGATTCATCCTAACGGTTGTTGATATACGAGTATATATATTTATACCAACCAACCAATATTTCGCCGATGTCATCACATTTCCTTGAAAATTTTGAATACACTACAGACCACATATATATAAAATCTGTTTAATAATTTCACGCTAACGTTGATGAACTTTCTGAGAATTAAGAGTCGAATTATAATTTAATCCAGATATTCTGCATGAATTTGCTTTAATTGTATACCACGCCTAGCTGGCTTTAACTATTTCAGCAAAATTAATTATTTTTCCAGGAACACACATGATATCGAAGACGTTTTCAGCGGGGCTACGTGGGCCCAGGTGACTGAGGTCTACCCAAGTCTCTGGTCTGAAAACAGCGACGTGCAGCCTGTCATGGAAGACGTGCGAGCCATTGCCGAAAAAGACCCTCACTGCTCTTCCTGGGGGTCTAGTAAGTCCCAAGCAATACTATAAAAATGAGTAATAGTAAGTCCTATTGCCCCTTATAGGCATGGAGAGTGCATGCAATTGATCTCCTGTTTTATGCAGTGCATGCAATTGATATCCTGCATGCAAATTATCCTGTTCCTGATTACCCACCGCTGAGTTCGCTTTATCTGTCTGCGGGTTTCGGTTGCTGGGTCAATTTGGTGTGTAGGTAGGATTCCTTGCATTTTTCTGTCTCTCTCGTTCTTGCATTTCTCTGTCTCTTCGTCTCTTCGAGATGACTACGCTGCTTCACTTGAGACCTTCGGCTCATTGTGGGTGACAAACGATTTTTTATTTGTGAAACTTTCGATAACTGAGCCCTCCACCTCATTGGTGATGTTCACCTTGACTTCCAGTGCGAGATAGCTAAATAACTTAAGCGCTAGTAAACTTGTATCCATTAAACCAACTACCGCTTTTAGCAGACGTCGCTGCTTTGAGAAATTACGCTTCCTGAATTCCACTTTCGCTCAGGGAAGTTTCGGTCGAAGTGTTTGCAAGACACTTCGTCTTAAATCTGAGTCGCAAATATAGGCATCGTGTATGATTTTAAAACAGAGATCTAATACTTTTACGCTTCACTCGTGCATTTACTTCACAGCTTCATTCTTATTTGACTTGATAGCTTTGATGTTTATAGCTAAATTTCTGTTACGATGTTTTATTATGTTGCAGACAACTCATCTTCCGAAGACATCCTCATGGAGGTCGGGACGTCGTCTTGGAACCGTTCAGTTTGCGCCATTTTCCACATGGAAAAAAAGTCCTCCGTAGTCGTAGGCATGAAAGTATGGATGGTCATCCTTTTTCTAGTTCATCTCTTCATAGAATTATTCTACCTCAGAAAAGTAAGTTGGATTGTATAAAAAATGGTTTACTTTTTCCCAAAAAATGATTTACTTCTTTATTTTGCTTTGAAAAAATTCCAAAGATTCATTATGGAAAATCACATATTCTATTATTTACGTGATACAATAAAATTCAATGTGTAAGTTGCTCGTCTTTTTATTATTATTATTAATACAGTTCATGCAGAAATAATTAATTTAATGGATTGATAATGAATTTAGTGCGAAATTATGTATATTTGATAAATAATTTCATTCATTTTTCCTCATAAATAATTTAAATTTTTCTATACCTACCCTATTTAATTAATATGCCTAATCCACACAATTATTTTATTTTAATTTCATATTTGACTCTCTAAACTGTACATGTAAGCGCTGGTGTTTCCAAAGTCATGAAAGATATGAGAGTCTCAGATCACTGGCATTCACTAGCTAGATTACAATGTATATCACATAACACGAAGTACCTATACGCGATTTGAATTTAAATGTACTTTTATTGCTCAGAATGTAGCAACAATTGAACGGTCCTTGAAAAATTAAATTACAAACTTTGATGCGAACCTGCTAATGACAGTAAGTAATTGATGACAGTAATGACCCCAACAGTCATATTAATCTCGTTTATTAGTAAAAACATTGCGAGTTTGTTCACACACAGACGTCTCAGCCTGTCACTGACGTTCATCGAGTGAGCCGATATCTGCGGCTCTTTCTGATGCTGGTGCTCGTGCTTTGGTTCAGCAAAGCTGATTTCTGGCTGGGCTGCAGGCAGGTGAGATCTTGGGGGTGTTCCAGGTCACAATGTAATCTATTCGGTATAATTAAGTAATTGCGCGGAGATCACGATGTGAAGCTACGAAGGGTAAACTCCTTGCATACTAGGTTATGATTGAATGCTGCTCTGGTCGAAGATTCAGCTTACTTATCGTGTGTCAAAAATCTGAGGTGTAATTCTAGAGATGAGGAAAGTCCACTAATATCCAATTGGGATTGTGAAGCCTGTTCCAGAGGCCGAGGAACGAATTAGACCGTCAATGCTACGAAAGTTGGCCTTAGAATCGGTATTCCAAAGGCTAAATCGGTATTCCAAAGGCTGACACTACCCAGAAATACCAGTGTATCTAAATTCACCCTGACAAGATATGGATCCCTATCGAAATCTTCGCTCTTTCATGACGAAACCTTATGCTAATTTACTCTTTAACGTGTAAATATGAGCCATGAATGCAGGTTCTTCAATCTGTCAAGGATGGCTACGGTTTACCAATTAGCCAGAATTGTGTTGACCGAAATATGTTAATGAGTTCAATTATTTTTATGGCTCTTTCCATTGCTCAATGTTGAACTGCGTATTCAGATTCTGTACGAGCTCTTCTAAGGTTGAAATGTTATGTATCCTGCTTACATCATTTCACTATATATGAAGAACGTGTTAAAATTTCATGTGTAAAAATCATAAGAACAAACAATAAAATATGTTTGAAAATTTGTATGATATAACACCCTATAGCCCTGGTTTAAAATGAATGAAGACGGCTATTTATTTAAGTATTCATATCAACAATCTATATAGGTACTATATATTCAATATCTCTTCTGTCTTTTTCAGGACTTTATCTGGCAAATGGGAGTGCTGGCTGTATTACAGTCGTCAATTCACGTGGTTTTAACTCTGAACAAAGTGCCTCGATTTTCCGGCTTTATGCCCGTTGATGCAATGCATTTGTTTCGATTCTCATTAGCACTTGTACCTCTTATTCTTTTCTTGCTCTCCTTTACCGTGGCCTTCCATCTGCTTTTGACCAAAAACGCATCGTTCAGTTCCGTTCCTGTTTCGTTTGTCAAAACGATCACTTGGATGTTGGGAGACCTTGGTTACGACGACACCTTCCAGGACGACCAATCCCCGGTGAACTTCCCAATCATGACTCATATTCTCTTCCTAGTGTTTATTTTATGTATTGGTGGTCTCCTCTTCAATTTTGTGCTCGCCAGCCCAACAGAAAAGTTATTGGAGCTCAGAAATGAAGATGACTTCAATAGGGCTGTTGCACATTTGCACATTCATTTACTCATTGACGAGTGCGTGCCGCACATGCGTAAACGTAACGCTCAATCCCATGTGAAACACAGTGGAAGCCCACGCCCTCATCTCTATGTCAGTTCTCAAACAAATAAAAACACCTAAACTAAGAATCAGGTTGATTACCCCCTGAAAAGGAGATATCATTCATTGAGGAAATGCTAAGTCAAGTCTCCACAACTATGTTCATTCCATACCATACATTTCATTACCTTTCTCCTATAATTGCAAAAATCCGAGGCCATTTGCCCCCTCATGCAACGGGTAATTTTCAATATTTTCATGGCTACCAACAGTATATTTAACTTCATTGAAATCACCTTTGGCTTTGAACTAACAAACGAGTTGCCTTTTGCCTAACGGATTAAAGGCCACAGAGAAAGCCGCAGACTTCTCGAATCGCTTCATATAAACAATTTGAAACAAATAGGAAGCAATTCTCTGATTTTCATTACATTCGATTTGATTAGTTAGTTGGACTAATTAACAATTATTTTAAAAAATGTTTGTATATAAAAAAAAATTACATTGCTGGAAATATTTTACGGTCAATCATGAATCTTGGCTATAAGACAGGAAGAGCATGTTATTATTGTGATCAAAAATTAGTGTAATACATAGTTACAAGATTTTTAAATTTACTATTATAATGTTATTATCTGTTTTATTTGTGATTTTTCTGTGGTGTACTGCAATACCTGCTGTACGTGAAATGTTAACGTCACAACAACAAATTCGGTTGGTTTGTGGGTTTACGTTTCTACAGAACACGTGAAATCATTTTAGTGTTGATTATTCAATTTTTATAGGTGATTAGATAATAAAACACTATTATGACATATTTGTTAACATGATTGTTGATTGGTTTATAAGCTGATATGACTAATAGTAATTTTATTACTAATTTTGTGGGAACAATTTTAAAAATTTTAACTAAATCACTTCGTTTCTGGTGACTGCGCTACTTATATTTTAAATGATTCAAATTTTACTAATTATGATGTGTTATGTTGCTTCTGTGTGTTGATCGTGAGACGGTGAGCGGCTATTAGGAAAAAACGTAAATTCTTATTTTATTAAGCATTCATGTCTGTACATTTAGTTTTTCTTCGTTTCGAATTCGTTTAATATGTTGATTCAGTATATTTAATCAGTGTTAATTTCATTTGTACTCGTGAAGTTAAATCATAATACGCCCTCTAACTATATATTTCAAAACCGTCAACTAAGTAATAAATTCGATTTCTTGAGGACATCGATTTACTTATATAAGTATGACGAAAATATTGTTCGGAAAGAGCCTGATAAAAAAATTTTATAGCGTTCTTACTTTGATTTAGACTTTAACTTCTAATATATTACTTCGGCATACTTAATTGTTCCATTCTAATCAATTTCATGACACCAGAAGTATGAATTTTGGCAGTATAAGAGTCGCAATTAGCTACTTTAAGCGCATTTATAGCTACTTAATTTAAGCGCATTAAGCGTGGTATTAGAGTTCTCTATCATGTGGTTAATTTTCGTTCTGCGTTGAAGTTTTGCGCGTTTGAGTGCAAAAATAAAGCTGCTAATTAATAGGGGCGATACGAGGCATAACCTACCGTGTCCTGATATTACCCGAGCCTTATATAGTTTCCATTCGCACTGTTTCTTTTAAACAAATAACTGTAGCAATTTGCATAATTTTGGATATCTAAGTCTCCTTCTAAACATAAAATTTTCATATTCTTTGATACAAGACTTTGTATTTTAATAAATTTTCTATTGATTTATTGTTTAATTTATATATAGTTACATGACTTAAGAAGTGAAATTTTCAAAGAAAAAATAGTCGCAATGAGATTTCTCAGCAATGAGACCTAACAATGGAACTTTACTGGCGTCGCATTAGAGCCTCTTTTGATTACTGCAAAATAGCAGGCAAAAAAGTCACTCAACTTGATTGCGGTCATTTTTTTTATTCTCAGTTCCGAGTGCAAAATATTCGGACTGCACTGAATTTGACTGAAAATTAATTTTTCGCCATTGGATTGCCTTGTGCAATTGAAAAAAAAAAAATTCGGCTGAAGCCAGATCTCATAGGATGGATACAAAACCTTCTCACTACCAAGGAAAATATTTTATAGTGATAAAATTAATCATTCCAGAATTCATTCATGAAAGACTCAATGTTCAACTTGGATCAATGTTCTCAACTTGGATCAGTTAGATTTAATAAACGTCTTCTTATTTGATTGAAAAAGAGCGAAGACTGCTGAAAGATTTAAGACCGCTAAATATTGGAGACTGCTAAAGATTGAAGACTGCTAAAGATTAAAGGCCGCTAAAGATTGAAGACTGCTAAAGATTGATTATATCTATAGATTGAAGACTGCTAAAAATTAAAGACTGCTAAAGATTGTAGACTGCTATAGATTGAAGACTGCTAAAAATTGAAGACTGCTAAAGATTGAGTCAAGCAAGTGGCACGCCGCAAAAGAATAACGAGCACACTCAGTAGAAAGACGTGTCAATAATAAAATCGCCGCGTCAGCAAAAACGAGACGAGAGAATGGGAGCAACGCACGTGCAAGGCAACAGAGCAAACAACAAGCAATCGAGGAGCTCTTAGGCACCACACGACCTGCTCTCGTGGATGCTCAGTTAACACTCATAGATAAATAGATACTGTTTTTATTCGCTGCTGTATAACCCATTTCATTATACTTCTATTACTGAATTTTGAACTGATGATGGGATTAGGCTCCGAAACATTTCAATGTAAATACAGCAAATTCTTCTGGCATATTCTTTGGTCCCAATTCTTGGTTAATTGGAGATTTTAGCTATAGATAAGCCTCAATTATTGTACTCGTACCCGTAGGCATCAGTACCTGAGATTATCATAAAGCATCAATATCATTGAGTATTGGGTGATGATAGTATCGTAGAATCTCAGCATCAATAATTATTAACTGGACAGTTACGCATTGATAGTAAGTGCATCAAGAATATATTTAATAATTAGTATTGCAAAATGTCAACATCAGAAATTATCATGCTCACAGTGTCAGTTTCATTGCTACAATAATCATCCTCATTGAGCCACTATCTTCGACTGACGGTATCTTGCTCATAAAGTGCCAGAATCATTATCAAAAGGTATTAGTCAGTATCTGGATGGATAATAAATAAATTTTTGTAATATTGGAGATTAACTCCAGAGTATCAAAGAATCAAATTGAAAGAATAAACTAACAAAAAGGATACTTTAATGAACTCTCAATAAAATAGATCATAAAAACTAAACCAGTGATTCGAAGAATTCTTAATAGCAATATATACAATTCATTCTATCTATTCCTAGTGTGCGGATCCGACCCTCTAAATCGAGTTTTATTTAAATAGTGACCTGGCTTCACCCGCGATCGCTGGAAGGAGTGCAGCGTAACCGTTTAGGTCTGAAAATTTATTTTATTTGCTGCAAGATCATAAACAGATTGATCATGCAAGGCCGCAGCCGAGAAATTGAGAAACTTGTGCAAAATGGGCTGCACAAAACCTACTACTCCAACATAAGTTCGTATCAAAGAGAGGAGGCTGTTCGGTGGTTGAGCACACGTTTCGCCAACCTAGTGTTAAGTCAACCTACCAGACATCAGTTTATTTTGCAAGCCTTTCTCCATCTTTCATCCGTTGAATCGTGCACGTGCACGGATCGTTAATAAGTGCCTCTTCAACCGGTACTATAATTTTTTTAGTAGGAAGGAAATGCCATTATTCACACATCACAGGCGACAAAACAGACACTACTTCTATCTCCGATAGATAACAAGTCTTATCTCAAGATTGGTTGGAAGTCATACGCTTGAGCGCCCCTCACGACCCGTGGAAGCAATGCATTATAGTCATTTTTAGCGCATTTTCTCATTTATGGAAAAAAGCCTTATTGTGCTCGTCATGTCTGTCCGTCTGTCCGTCCGTCAGTCCGTCTGTCCATGACTTCACGTTTTCGTCGACGAGAAAATGCGTTCTCTGTCACTCACTGCAGTGAGTACTGAGTTATATTTGTTTCATACGTATGTAAATAGTAATTATAAAATTCATTACAATGAAGTTTAAAATTTACAATGACTTCCTAGAGGAAAGCACCAGATATACGTTCATATTTGCATTTATTTTTATACGATGTCATAGTTTGCTGTCGGATTCACGATATCTTTCAAAATTATCCATCTAAGAATTTACCATTCTTGTATTTACTGCATGAATATCGTTATTTATTTATATAATTTTGCTTACTCACTACACTAGAAGTTTTTCACATTTTATAAGTTTCTTTTGTTAAATCCTAGCGCAGTTTCTACATTGTTAGGTAATGTCCATTGGGTTCCGAGAATGGGTTCTTGGGTAATGTTGGGGTTCCGAGAATAAAAAAAAATGTACGATTGGAAATCTTCATAATACATTAGACTAACATAATAAAGATGCTTTCGTATCCTATTGTCAAACAGAAGATGAATACACGGCAAGCGGTTATAATATGGCAGCTGCTGCAGCTAGCGCTGCTGACATCAGCTGCAGTACAGATGCAGGACGGAAGGTACAGCGGTCTGCAGGTGGCGGTAGCATCTAAAACGATAGAGCCTCTCGACGGCCTGAAGTTCATTGCAGATGTGCAGGTGAATTTAGCATTAAATCCCATAATATTCTATAAAATTTATTTGAATATTATTGATAAAGTTTATTTGAATATTTGAGCAATATTTTTTTTAGGTATTTCATTCAGGACATGCAAAATGTTTTCAGCTCGAAATTCCTGACTCATTAAAATTACACCGATGAAATCATGATTTTCCTCAGCATTATTGATCTCTCTCTCTGAATCCCGTTAAATTAGACCCGTACTAATCTCATATATCAACCGACAAACAATTATTGCATGGTTCACATCCAAAACACAATTGAAAACCCCCATCACGGTCGAAGATTCGTTGTCAATCGTTCGAAAACAATTTTATAAAGCATTTGCGACAATGATTGATAATGCACAGCCTATTTAAAATACTATAATTATAATGCATACAACCATTATTATAACAGAACTTCATACATGCTGGTTCCGAGTTGCTGAACTATGCGATGGACAAGAGGGTTTCAATCAACGACTTCACACTCATGATTCCGAGAACCTGGAACGCATCCAAGTGAGTACAGTTCAAAGCTTGCTAACAAAATATTTCAAGATTTCAGTCAGATGAACCTTGCGTTTTTTCTTAGCCTGCCCAAATCTTATGAATTTCATAACATACTGGAAAGTTCCATTTTTTCAATGTCAAGGTCGGAATTGGAAAAAATGAATAAGCTTATAATTTTTCGAAATCATGTTCATCGCCTGGATAACGATGCATGCATGGGTGCTATCAATTCCAACATGTTTCTGTGTTTAAATTGAATTATTCCACTAATTCATCGATTTATAGGGCACTGAATGAGTTTTTGATCACGTGTGCAAAACAAATGATTCTATCTCATCATTAGCTAACAATAGTAAGCCCACACCAGCTTACTATGCAACACGATCTGAAGCTGAGTTTAGGTATTGTCAGACTTTTTCATTTTCATACGTGCACCGTGTGTCAATCACAGTTTTCAGCGGCTCAATGAAGATTCTGTTTTGAGATTTTTAATATAAATGTAGTGAGAAACACCGGTCCTGGAAATTTCTTTAATGGTTTTTGAAGGATAATCTTCGTTTCGTATGCTATAATCTTCGTTGCTATGCTTTGCAACTTTAGGATTGGACGCGGTCAGTATAGGCTAATCCTCAAAAATTAAAGTATATAATCCACGGTATGAAGTATACTCACCCGAAATCCATTACACATAACATTCGATTACATTTCAGTGGATTACGGCAGATGTAAATCTTATTTAATGTCGATTTGTCATTTTTTTTTAATTTATGCAGTTTCTTTGGTATTAAAATAAATTAAGGATTATTGTTTAATTAGAGCAAATTGCTGGCTTCACTCGAAGTAAATAAAGAAGCAAAGCTAGTAACTCGACATGAGTTAATCACGTTCTATCTAGAATAAATTAATTACACTGTTTAGTAACTTAATTAACAGTCTAACAGATGACTTCGATGTTATCTATGCTGATCCTGCACTTCTTGCATATGATCCCTAAATAACGCGAAAACATGTATTGTCTAAAGTAAATCACCAGCAAATTCAATTGCTTGAATTTGAAAAGTGTGAAAATGAACCATGAAATTCATATCGATGCTAAGGAAAAAGTGGTCATTCATAGCGATCTTGATGAAAATAGTGATCTTATTGCATTCGAAATTCGTATTAAATTACTTCGTAATTTATTTGCCTCCATTAAGTTCAGAATCTATTGAAAAGTCTTCTTAGGAATTTTGACCTTCATTCAGGAGATTTCTTTTCGTAAAAAGGTAGCCAAAATTTCCTGTCAGTGTGTAACAATCTGTTGAGTAACATTCATTACCTTGATTTGTAATATGTATTTTACATTATTTTCTGCTTGCATATTATATACGCATAATCCCTGCAATTTGTGACGGGCCGAGACTCGGTGACTGATCAAGGTCCGAGACTCGTATTGTTCAAATGAAATCTGCTCTAAGAAATTTAATTGATATTTCCTGCTGATAAAACTTATACAGCGAAAAGTAAAACGAATCTACATTGATGCACGTTTGTTTGGAATTTATTTATGTTTCGGTGAACAGTTTCGGGAGCGTGGTCAGAGCATCGGACGACACGACCATTAAGACGGCTGACATCCTCCTGCACGACGCAGCCGACGAGTTGCCTGAAACTCTTCAGGTGCCATTCTTAGGGGGACCACAATATCCAGGGTGGAGGTTCAGATGGCATGAGTTTTCGGTTGTTATGATCCATTTTACCCTTTACTTGTACCTAGTCTAGTTGTGTATCACTCGCTTCGGTTGATTAACCCCAAATTCAGTAACCAACTAATGGTTACTAATCTCTATACCAATCTTTCTAAACTGACTCAATCTCTCAAGGTTGAGATTAAGATTGTGTGGAAGCCTGCGTTAAATTTAGTATCAGACACCTGGATATCAGATTTAATAAACGGGCAATGGTCTAGGACACTCTAGGTAATGTAATGGTCTAGTATTTGTTCTGTCATGCTCTGTAATGGTCAAAGGTTTAGACCTGGATTTGATGAGGGCTTCAGTTAGAATTTAACAGCGTATTTTCGTCAATATTTTTAAAGAATTTCGGTGAATTACAATAGAGACGACATGCACACAATGCGCAGCAATGTGACGGAAGCTCTAGTTGGGGATTCCATTGCCGTTCTTGGGATAGCTTTTTCATTTCTCCTTATTTACGCCACTTATTTCACCAGTCTGTCATCAATCCACTTATCTATTTCATCCATGATAAAATTGGTTTCCTCAATCCCCTTATCTCTCACACATTATAATGTTGCCCATTCATTACATGTCAATTCTATATTTTTGAGATTCAAGAAAAGTGCAGTGCAGTATATCTCAACTATGCTTGATCAAATCGTCATTTTATTCATTTTAATTTCATTTCATCTGTACCTCACAATACACTACAGGCAGAGCTTTGTGGCGTCCCGGGCCGGCAGGTGAGCGTGCCGCTTTTCTTCTTGTCTCTCAGTGAAGAGGAGCAAAAGCAGTTTGGCTCTCCAGGTGAGACCAAAACCTGATGCTACATTCTTAAACTCCTTTCACAAAACCAAGTGCGTAAATTTGACACTCAGAGTAATTGGAATCAGTAGCTATAATTTGGCCTGAAGGTAAGCAAAATCAGAAGCTGAAAATTTTCAATTAAGTAATCAAATTCACAGGTGTTATTTGAGACTCTTAGTAACCCTAATAAGCTATTACAATTAGTCAAGCTTCAATTGTTTTGATAATACAAATTATACTACTTGGTATCTAAATAAATACCTTATCAAGCTCTCGCGGTTGACATAATATCTTGGCCACTCGTATTGTTCTCTTTTCATTGCATCTCATTATTTTATAATCCGACATAACAAGTTGTCTTGATATCGACGAATGTTGGCTTAATTTTAAATATATTAAATTAACATATTTGAAAATATGAGCATTTTGTGCAATTCTTCATAAAATTCTCCATATACTCAATCAGACAACGATAGGCTTTTCTATGTGTTCAATGACCTGTGAGGAATAATTTCTCAATACATCACAAACCAAACGTGCTTGAGATTATTAATGGTATCAAACGAAACTTGGGTTCTCATCATAAACAACATTCATGTGGGCGAGTGGGCTCAATATTTCTGTTGGTGGCTAAATTCTACATGCATTTTGTTGAAACTTATGTTTTGGTCGCAGGCAAAATTTTTGCACACGAATGGGCTCACTACCGCTGGGGGGTTCACGACGAACATGGGTTCGGGGGCGATGACGTCTACAGCTCAACGTACGGCAACTACCAAACTGCTATGTGCATCGCGGGCACCACCAATGGCACTACCAAGAGGGACTGGTAATTAAATGTTCAGTAGTGGGTACAAGTACAGCAATATATTGTAGAAAAAACAGCGTCTTAGAGTGCTTAAGAAATCGTGCGCTACCATTGAGTGTCTTATATATAATTTGATTCACAGATAATTCTCACCTAACCTCAATCGTGTATAGCTGTTTTATTTGGGATTTAATCATACAAGTTGTGTTGGTTGAGGAGATGGCGAATTAGTTAACTTAACTTTAAGACTTGCGAATTAGTTTGTTAGCTCGCTGTCATCAAAGCACGCTGTAATTTTTGCATTATATTAAATTAATTAACTGGAATGTATGTGAATTAAACTTCATAACTCCCAATGATATCTGCACTTCATGAAGGAAACTCCGAAACGAATTTCTATTATGATGGGCAGCAAAAATTTTTATTATCAAATAATATGAATACTATATTATATGATATATATTATGCGAAATATATGTGGTTATCGATTATAGCAGGAATTTGTTTTGAATTTTCATCCTAGAAAGCAGGGCAGCATTGGGAGTTACTTTGCTCCCTTTGGAGTACAGAACCAAGGATTTTTTTTTAATTTTTTGCTTTTTTAATTATTAAATGTAGCACTAGTATTTAAACCCATGTTCAGCAATTGTTAGTTTTCTAAAAAAAAAACTTTTTTACAGCACAGAGGTCAAGAAAATTGTTCAAAATGCTTCCTTACATAAGGAAAAGAATTGATTTGCCTATTTAGTTTAATAAACTTACATGAGCTATACTGTAAATTTGTAATACTAATACTAAGTGAAACAAAATTAACATTTTCATGCACTAAATAGAACATTCTGAACTTTTTGCGTGTTGTTGGACTTGAATAAAAAATTTTGCGAGAAGCAACATTCACCGAATATTAATTTATATGCAATAGCTACTTTAATATAATAAAAAAATTGGGGAACACATTTGATCTTTAGGGTATTGCCACATTACTGAGGTTAGATTAGATTGTGTTTTTTATTCTAGTTAATTCAAGAGTGCTATAAAAATGGAAAAGCTAATCAACGTCCAATAATGTTCTACGTACCTGAATTCTTCAACTTTATTTTCTTTTTACAAAATTTTGTCAAACTTTTTATATCTGAAATTATCTTTTTAATATTTTCGTCGAAATTTGATGTTATAAAAGTTTATATACAAACTCTTAGATAATAGTTTTTTCGCTAATAAATGCATTTAGAAAAATTCAATTTTTTTCAAAGGCAGTGAAGGCGGTTTTACTTCCTCCTTGTATACAGTGAAAAAAAAAATTTCGGTTCATTTACTTTTAAAAAGGGTAAACGAGCTAGCAATGAAGTTATCGGGCTTGGCATTTTCCTGCAAAATTTTGGGTAACTGCATAAGTGTGTTTAGTACCTGTTCATCATTTGTCAGGTTGTTTTCTAAATGCATTTTATTGTTAGAGAAGAAATTCAAGTTCTTTTTCTCTGGTGATATTTCAATTTTCATCTCGATGAATATATATATATATGCTGAATAATATTATATATTATGAATATAATATTATAATTATATATATAATAAGATATATAATTATAATATTAATTAATTTATTAATATAATAATAAAATATTATATTGAATATAATATTATTAACATTATAGTAATATTATTATTATACTGTATATGAATAATAATAATAATATATATGCATATATATTACAGGCTTATTAGGGCATACATCTGTATACCTGAAATAGTACATTTCTCACTTCATCAAGTCTCAAAACTCGTTGGATGTTGGAAAACAACAGTTCGCAGAGCCGAGGCAAATGATCACATCGCTTGAGGAAGCAAATAATTCTGGGTTTTACTAATTCGGCGGCCACGACAGTCAAGTCAGAATTGTGTCCGTGAAACCTCAAAATATCCAAAAATATAACTCAGTACTCACTGCAGGGAGTGGCAGAGAGCGCATTTTCTCGGCGATTAAAACGTGAAGTCACGGACGGACAGACAGACGGACGGACAGACGGACGGACAGACGGACATGGCGAGCACAATAGTGCATTTTTTCTATAAATGAGAAAATGCGCAAAAAAGCCTCTAAAACAAACATAATTATTTGTATTTGGGCATACCAACTTCCAATTTTTTAACCTAAAGAGAGCTAGAGCGCAATTTTTCTCGCAATTTTGTCTTAATTTACCGTGCCTTGATGCTCGACATAATCATTTTTTGGTCAGTTGAACTCCTGAGAGAGACTTCCTGGAGTGAGTATTCAGTATGCCTACAAGGTTTTTAAATCAAAAATGTTTTATATAACATAATTCGGTGTCTAGCTTTGTTCTATAATATGCTTACATTTTGAAATGAATGATCGAAGTAAATAAATTATCGTATATATATATATATATATTCCGGTAATATATATTTACGATAATTTATTTACTTCGATCATTCATTTCAAAATGTAAGCATATTATAGAACAAAGCTAGACACCGAGAAGAAGTATTGCTTGCGTACAAAGAAGTAACGCTCAAGGAGAATTCTTGACAGCTTCACTATTTACATTTTAGAAGATTTCTTGCATCACTACTCGAAAAAAAGGGTCTGACCGGCGTTTTCTTGGCCGGCCGCCCCGCAGAATAAAACCATATCGTCGATATTTTTGTATGTTATCATATGAAACTTAGCTGAACCATTATGTTCTAACTATACATGACAGCCGGCCATGTTAACCGGTTTTCACCGTTTTTTCGAAACGTGCCTAAACTTTTGGTGATATGATCTGATGTGTTATAAAGGAAATAATATGATCACTATTCGTATATTTCTGAATTGCAAAAAGATAATTGTGCAGTTCAACGACGGACATTTGTGAGCCAGGCAGCAGCGGATGCTACTTCTGCTTCGGGGAGGACGAGACCGCCGACCAAGTCCAGGCTTCCCTCAGCTACATGCCAGCTCTCTCCGTTAGCATTGTTCCTCCTGCTCAAATTATTTTCGATCTTGACACTAAAATTTAGAAACTATTTTCTCATCACTTTCTTTCACTTTCGCTAAAATTTTCTCTCTCGTTCCTCTTGAACTAATAATTTCGAAGCTTTAATATTTTATTGAGCGATTACTACTAAGTTTTTGATGTTGTTCTTATTTTCGATTCGCGTACTTCTTGCATTCAAAATTTCGTAAAATATCTACTTCTAATTGCAATTCGTACTGAGTTTTTGCCCCTTAGGTTTATTCTATCATTCTATAGCTATATGAATTCAGAAATAATTTGAAAAATTTGTGGGAACGACAGATTTTTCGGAACTCCAACCTTTTAAAACGATCATTTCAGTCGTTATTTTCAAATCATTATCTTTTCAATAATTCATAAGTTCAGAAGTGATGAGTTTTCCCTTCCCGTAATTCTATAACTGAATCCACCGATCGTAATATACATGTCAAAATGTCACTTAATCAGGGTTCACAAGAAAAAATTTAATGCAAATTTTTCCTGCCCTCTCTTCAAATCCCACTTTTCTGTCAACTCGCATTCGCATAGTCAATACAGTGGTCTAATAATTTACTGGGAGCCGATATCCTAGTTATACAAAATTACTATTCCGAATCCTTGTAGCTCGTAACCCGTTATCAACTAACAAACATTGACTATAATATTGTTCTACATTTGATTCCGTACGTCGCCAATACTCCGTCAAATTCAACCAACGACACCCATGACAGTTAAAAAACTGCCTCTCATTCAGTGTTTCTTCAAGACTTTCGTTCGAAACCTATTTTACTCTGTTGGAAAACTATTGTACAGTAGCTATTCTTTATTTTTCGTCCGTATACTACTTCATAATTTTTGAACAAACTTAATTTCCAAACCAAAGCCCTATTTCATCTCATATTTTCTTTAACTTAATCTAGTCACATTCACACTTTTGCAAAATAATTACAGTATGTAGTATATTAGTAAGTCAGCACATTTGCTGACTTACTGCCCAAAATGCACATATATACCTCAATATAAATAAGGTCTCATACATACATATGTACATCAATTGTAACGTTTATTCGGGACATCCCTGGCAGACCGGTAAATTCTGCGACGCTGCCACCCACGTGCGCAACACACCGTCCCCTCAGAACGTGCTGTGTGGCGGTCGCTCCATCATGGAAGTCATCCAGCAACACCCCGACCACCTCCTGCAGTGAGATAATCCGACGTGTTTTTCTGCTGACTTATCATGGAAGTCATCAAGCAACACCCCGACCACTTCCAGTGAGATAATCCGACGTGTTTTTCTGCTGACTCAGTTAAGGAATCATGTAAGTCATCCAGCAACACCCCGACCACTTCCAGTGAGATAATCCGACGTGTTTTTCTGCTCACTTAGGTAAGGAATCATGGAAGTCATCCAGCAACACCCCGACCACTTCCAGTGAGATATTCCGGCGTGTTTTTTTTTTTGCTGACGTAGGTAAGGAGTGAATGAGCGTACAGCAATCCCTCACCCATCGCTGGTACAGTACGTTCCAGATCTAGCCGTGATAATTATGAAATATTTAAGGGGAATTTATCGACTAATAGTCTAATAGTGCCTATTAAATTATTTATATTATAATTGTTTGGTAAGTTTTCATTGTTGTAAGAGTTTCTGAATTAATTAAACTATAAATTTTTTAATATTTAGGTTTTCATACAATTTTAGTTGCATTATAAAAAACATGCCGATCGAAAAAAAAAACATGCCTACCTCAGAAACCCGCGAACCAGCGAAGATGTGCGAAGGATTATTTCGTCACCGTTCTTTTAATCGTAACCGTACTTTTATTAAGTGTTGTACTCCTCACTGCATTGCATTGGTATTCCGTCAGGATGTCCGAACACAATCCTATTGTGCCGCTGATAACCGTCACGCAGGAGCCCGTAGGACGTGTACTGCTGCTGCTCGATACGCCTTCAGTTTCAGCTCCAGCTGGGGTGAGTTAGGACTTCTTCGAATCCTTTTTTGTTTTCACTTTAACCACCTCCTTTTCTGCCTGAGGAAGGAAGCATGGGAAGGATGACAAGGCTTCCCAAAATTCCAACCTTAACTTAGCATCTTTATTTCTATGTCTCAAATGCCTGACACCCGAAGCACCCAGAGTAAATGCTTGTAAATTTTTTTCTAACTGCCGAGATTCTAATCACTTGTTTGTTGCAATTGGCGTTATTTTCCCAGTATTCTCGTTGATAAGCATCATTTCTCTAACTTTGAAATCCACTCATTCTCAGACTTTGTATCTACTACTATTTACCATTTGTTCCTTAATTTTAAAACCGTTTCATCCTCTGTCATCCCTTTTTTTCCCAAGACTTTAGTGAACTACACCCGCCTCGTCAATGATTTGGAGAGCTCACTGTTGTCCCCTGGTGGAGTGGAGGTTGGCATGGCCTCCTACAGGACTGATGGGTCTGGAGGAATACAGATCTACCTAACGCGCCCCTACGCCCCAGTCTTATGTACGAGTCAGGGTTACCAGTTGGCCTTTATTCCGGACGAACTCCGCGATTTAGTTTTATTCAATTGCGTTGGCCGGCTAAAATTTGTGATGACGGTACTTCTTTGTTAAATTCTAAGAAGTGCGAAAAAAATGAAAATGAAATTTTTATATATCTTAAGAACATACAATTAAGTATATATTGAGTTATGGGCCTATTTTGGTCTTTTTTGTCCGCAGAGTTGGCTATTTTTTAAGCCATCTGGTATCAGTTACAAATGCTAAAAATTTATTTTACTATTGTTGGAAACTGTAATAATAATGAAAATTAATTGACAATTGAAAAGCTGAAATATTTAAGCTCATGATTTTCAAAAATTGTAGATGTCGATGCAAAAAAATAATAATCGCAATTTAAATGATCCTAGGAAAATATTGTTGTTTATGAAATGTTATCACTGCAAATTTTGTCCCGCTTTCTGGTAACAGGAACAGAAAATTGTGAAGAAGTCAATATATTAATCTTGTTAATAAAGCTTTTATTTTCTATCATTCAGATCACGGTGAGCTCTACGACTTCATTCCCGAGCCTGAGTACCGCACCGAAGCCCCGGACTTGTCTCTCGTGTTGAACGAATTGCTGAGCACCGCAGAGGTCTTCTTCCCGGGCACTCTAGTGGTGATCCCTGTCAACCAGGAGCTCATTGACTCTTCACAACTCAACAAAATCATTGCTGTGAGCATTTCGTTTCCATGCATGTTGAATCTGAATTCTCCATTGTTAAAAATTTAAAAACAAAGACAATAGCCAGAAAGTTCACCATTTCTTAAAGAGGAAAACGTTTCGGAGACCAGCTCCATCATCCATTGTTATCCCGTCGAAAAAATTTTAGCCCAGCCAATGAAACTGGAAGATCCTCTATTAGAATAATTACCTTTGATGTAGCTAAGGCTAGCATTTTGATTATTTTTGCGTATGTTAGTGCCCCGTTTTGCATAATCCTCTCGCAAGCCGTGATGAATATTTACGCACTGTTCCGAAAGAAACTATAGCGTGTTCATGATCGTCGTTTGATCAGTTACTCAAGGATGTGCAACGCTGCTGAAGTCGCTAGTGCACTTTAATGATGCCTGTAGATACACGTATTTTACGAATTATTTCACTATTTATATTATTAACAAGCAGGAGAACCCTGCTTGTTAATGTCGGTAAGGTAGGCGACGGGTAAATGGTAGGCGACGGGTAATATTTAGCCGGTTTACCTCAACACTGCTATAGGGAATGTATATGGAATACCTGCTTATAAATGTGAGGGTGAAGAGTAGCAGCTAGTTTAACTCCTTCGATGCTCGTGAAAGATGAGGAACTAAGTTGAGTGTTGAACATGCTTTCCAGGTTAAACCGGTGACACTAGTGAGGCTATTAGTTGTCAAGCAGCCTAGTAAGGCGATTAGTTGTCAAGCAGCCTATAGTAAGGCGATTAGTTGTCAAGCAGCGATTAGTTGAGTCAAGCAGTGAGGCAGTCACGTCAAGTGACTGCCAAGCAGTGACTTAGTCAAGCAGTGAGGCGATTAGTTGTCAAGCATCCTATCAAAATGACATTCTTTTGGATGCTCTGTTAAATATTAATTGCGAAGTGTGCTCCACATGATCCGCAGAAGACCGGTTGGATACGAGGGTGCTTTCCATGACAAAATGCATCAACACAACCTCGATGCATATTGACCATGATACTTTACGGTGTATATGATATCTATTGTTAGATTAGGCAGGCAGTATATGTGATCGTAAGTGAGGCGCCAAACAAAAAAATGCCAGTAAAGCACTGCATAATTATATAAATTTAATCTCTAGAATTTGCGGAGTACCTGACAATGTTCGTGCCAAATTGCATGAGCGACGCACGCTTTACTAACCAACTCGCTCCCCTATTTTTACTTCAATCAAAAATAATTGTTTATTTATTATTTTATTTATTTCTGTTACAGGAGTCGTTGCACTCACGCCGCATGAAGCCTCTACTCCTCTTCCCCGAGCGTGACCCTAAGTTGCTGCAGTGCGGGTCGTTCTTGCAGTATTCAGGCGGTCAAGTCGTCACTAATAACGTCACTAGTGGTGATGACGTCATGACGTCGGCCATTGCTGTTCCTGAAGTCGAAAACTTCATCGAAAACGGATACATAAACGATCATCCTATTGTGAGTCACGTCGAAGGCTTCAGTTTATTGAGACTATAACAGTCACTGTGAGTCACTTCAGGCACACAGGCTTCAGTTATTGAGCGATTTTTTAATATTACAGTTACTGTGATAATCAGCTCGTTAGATTGTTATAAGCACCAGAGAAATCCGGAAAGTACCGGCTGCTGAAATAGTTATTAATTTTCTTTTGTAATGGAGCTGATAGAGACAATAAACCGTGAAACTATTTATTAGCAAACTTGCATTTAAAGGTTAAAGTGTGGGAAATCTTTTAATGTTCTTGGCATTATAAAAAGGACCATGTAATCAAGATCATGACGGGTATTTTTATGACGGGAAATATTTATGAGCGGCGATGTTAAATATGATTATGTCATAGGTTACAATGCGATCATAGGAAGTCTCGCAATCCCAAGCAATCTTAAGTCATGTGAATCAACCGCACACTGGCAATCGCAATAGGAAATCTAATTTTGCAATGATGCAACCATTAGCTTTGGGTATATATTTATTTTTATCCAATCTCATCAATTAAAAAAAGAGTTAACGTGTCTCTTGTAGTTTAATTCACCGTGCGTGGTTCAATTATTTACCATTGTATTGACGATTGTTTGCCGATGATGCTACAAATGATGATCACTTTATTCTCCTTTACCACATTAGTTTTAAGTTAAAAAGGTTATTTTTTTATCTATGTTTTGCACTTTATCAATAAATCAATCGACCTCACTTAATCTAATTCAATGAATTGCATTGTTCAAATTACTCATAAAAAATTCCACCTGCCACTCAATTTTTAGCGCATTTTCTCATCTATGAAATAAATCCACTATTGTGCTCGCCATGTCCGTCTGTCCGTCTGTCTGTCCGTCGTTTTCAGACGGACTGTCTGTCCGTCTGTCTGTCCGTCGTTTCGTCCGTCTGTCCGTCGAAAACTTCACGTTTTCGTCAACGAGAAAATGCGCTCTCTGTTACTCATTGCAGTGAGTACTGAGTTCTATTTTTTATTTATGTTTTGCAATTTATCAATAACTCAATCGACCTCACTTGATCAAATTCAATGAATTATACTGTTCAAATTAATTATGAAAAATTCCAACTGTCATGAATGCAATTTTTTTATTCCTTTTTCTATCAAAATTCAAACCAAAATATTCGCGTCTTATATTCATGGCAGGTACGGGAAGACTCAGTGAGTGTCTCAGCTAGCAGCCCCTTCCAAGGCACGGTCTACTACCAGACCGACGTGGCGAAGACCCTCATTGCAGTAGTGACGTCGACAGACTCTGTGGCAGACCTGACTATCCAGTACAAAAAGTATGGCACGTTCAGGGACTGCGAGAACTGCGAAAAGTCACAGAACTCGATAATGTACAAGATCACGCCTGGTAACCCTGTGAGTGGCTGTCATGCAACCATTGATTCATCTATTTGTGTTTCCAAGCTGCAAATTACGTTCACCAATATTTTCAAGTATATGAATTTATTCTTCCAATATAATTTTAAATTGTTGAACCTAGTTTTGTTTCAAATATGGGGCCTATAAATACTTATATTCTCTTCAATTCATTTTAATTTAAGGAAGCGTATGAGACTCTGTAAGTAAATGATTGAAACCGTAACATCACTGATTGCTTACAAAAACTGCGTTGAGAATAACGATTTTTATGTGAACATTTATTGTAGGTTCAGGAAAACACTATTCGCAGAGGATTTTTTCACTAACTATTTGCTTACTATCCTTCTAATGGCAATCTACATGCATCCCTCCTTCTGCAGAGGATGATTATAGTAAAGATTTGATGTACAGTGAGTAATTCTAAAGGCTCGTTGTCGCCATGGGGTGCTTTCCCTGGTGAAGAGTGGAGCCTGAAAATCCTGAACAAAGGCAGTACAGGCGTCGCTGTGCAGATCACGTGGAGTGAACTCTACTATGTCGGCATGACTGAAGAGGTTAGCGATCTATCAAGCATTTCCCTTAACATAAAAGTTTTTAGAATTTCCGTTATATAATGCTAACCAAAACAGGGTTTTTTCCAATTGTTGTAGCACAACTATAAGAATTTACTTATCAACTGAATTTGCTATTAAGAACATAGAACCCGAAACTGTAGTTTTGACATGTTTCAATAATTACCTGAATGATTAGTTGTTAATTAAATAATTTGATTTCGGGTTTTATAATACATTTTTGAAAATGAGAAATGTGTTGTCACAATAATTATCACAGCGGCAACAGGAACGGTGATAATTCCCCTGAAGCCAAAAATATAAATGAAGCCAAAATGTTCAAACATTTACAAAAAATGTAAAATATTACTCGTATGATGAATGAAAATACCTATTAACAAATGTACAGTTTTTGCTCACTCATGTGAGTACAGTAGTATTTCTCTAAAGATTTTACTATATCCTACTAGACCAATAAATGTTGTTGAATTTTTAATTACGTAAGCTCATTGTGTTTGTCAATTACTGTTAATTACTAGTGACGTCTTTTCAGTTGGACATTGTGGTCTGGACATCTGAGGGGCGGGGGCCAATTTCGCAAATTAACGAAAATCAAGAACTTGTTCTCTATGCATCAGTGAGTCGATATATCTATACCCTCTTTGTCTCGAGAAATCTCTTACGCAAAAATCAAGTACAGACAAAAAGATGTCTCACTTAACGCCGAAGCGTAAACTCGAATACGTTCGAATTTATAATGTGTTCTGCATTCTCTGCAAGAGAAACGTGTTTTAACTCGAGAGCGACAATCATGCGATGCACTTCAAAATTCTGCAGTGAATTTCCTTTCCGAAATACACATTATTTCTCCCCTCGATCCTCTTTCCATCCTCAAGGAAAATCGAACATTTGTATTTTTACTGTATAATAAAATCCAATAATCATATCTAAGCAGCAGGCTTGACTTTTCTGGTTAGTGACTCTAGAAACACAAAAATATTTTAGTTAAATTACCAGCGCCTTCACTTTACCTTCTAGTCCTCCCTCCCCACTCTACCACCCCCCTCCACCTGCTCCCCTTGCCTCCATTCTTCCCTCACCACCGCCCTCCACCTGCTCCCCTTGCCTCCATCCTTCCCTCACCACCCCCCTCCACCTGCTCCCCTTGCCTCCATCCTGCCCTTACCACCACCCCTCCACCTGCTCCCCTTACCTCCATCCTTCCCTCACCACCACTCCCTCCACCTGCTCCCCTTGCCTCCACCCTCCCTCATCCCCCCACCCCCCGCAGGTCCTCAACTACGGGAGGCAGGTGCTGGGGTCGCGTGTGGCTGTGACGGCAGACCTGGGGCTGGTGGGGCCGGGGGGCGGCGACCCTCTGCTCTTGGCTGGCGTTGAGCTCCGCGATGACGGGATCGGTAAGAATTTCCATCCCTTAGTTCTGAGCATCATTCGCGCATTTAATGTCACCGATAGTAAATTGTCGTCTATCATACCTACTTAATTAATTACTATTAACCCGAAAAAAGGCTGCGCTCATGTGCACCATCTAGAGGGAAAAGGAAAACGACCATTTCTGGAAGATTTAGGTAGCTTGCCGTTTGCCACATTCTGATTATATGAAGTGGCGGTTTACTCTACGTACATGCCATCAAATCTGTCGATGCTTTATAAATCCCATCAATAATTCCATCACAGCCACTACCTGAACTGCATATTGAAGTGCGTGCAGTGTTGTATTCAGCTTATTTGATGGAGTACTCAGCTTACTTGATGCAGTATACTGTTTATCACCACTTACTAAAGTACATACTGTACACTCCTACAACCTGAGCTTTACTGAACCACTCGGAGTACTGCACACTGTATAGCTGTGAGTACTATACGTAACTGCTATAATCAGTCCCGCTACTGTACACCGCAGTGTCGCTACTCAACACTGCACTCAATGCTATCAATACAATAGGTTGCATTCAACACCATGTGACCTGAAATGAGGTCCTCTGCAATGGATTTCGGGGCACCATTTGTGTCTCTCTAGTTAGTATTTAGCCAGATTGAGTTAATTCTGATGCAAAAGTGTTTCTTTAATGCATATGTTTTAGTAACTGCATTTTGAACATCTTAGTGATTTATTTTGCACCGCACTTCAGTTTTCTCCTCCACTGTTCATGTCGTGCATTTCATTATTATGTCTTGCAGAGAAGCTGATGTTTCAGAACCAAATGAAACACGGTGTTATCAGAGTGTATGGATTATATAATCATTATGGCGATGATAAGGCATGAATGATTAGGTATATAACTCACATATAGCTTAATCAAATAATTCTTAATTCGCCAACATTTCTTAATTTATCTGAATTCTTCTTCAGCAGGTTGAGGTAACCTTATGGTCGAGCATTCCCTTCAGATTTCAATTCAAAATTATCATTTATTCTCACTCTTAGAAATAAACTGTTTCAAATCATTGAATACGTGTATGCATGTTCTACGTACATACGCTTGAATTTCCTTCATTGTGTTCAATAACCCGGAGCGATTTATTTCTTCATTAATTTGTTTTGCCCTAAGTTGACATTAACACAGCACTACCAGGCAGTATTCGGGCATTAATCAAAGTTTTTAAACGATCAATAATTAATTCGCTTGAACATCTCGTTTCAAGAGATGCCACGTGACTAAGACTAAGGAGACTCACTTTTCGCTGATTTGGCCACGATGTCAACTGAACGCAAATGGTATAAATTGTCTTTGTCGGCGATCTGGAAAATCTCTATCTGTAATCTTACTAGTTTAAATTAAAATGCTTTAACCTTTTCGCAATAAAGATGGACAAAAAAGGTTAAGTTGCGTCCATTATTAAATTGTTAATTTCACTCTCTCGAAGGAGTTGACTTGCGTCGTGACGACAGCGTCTTTTCGTGCTCCATTACTGACGAAATAGCCGAAGGCTCCTCCGTTGCGGTCTCTGCCATCTACGTAAGCAGTGCATCCCCGAGTGAAAGATCCAACACTCCTTTCTCCGACTCCGTGAACTACGGCATGAGCAGCAACAAGTCCCCCCAGTCTAGTGGACTGTACCCCAGAGACACCAGTCTGGTGGAATGTTGTGGCAGCTTCGTACAGAACCCCGACACAGAGCTGCAGATGGATGTCAAGGGCTTTTACGTCATCGCCCGCGACGTGGTGCCACTGGGGGCCACTGGTTTCGGCACTGCGACTGGGATGTCCATTGTCCTCGACAGGGTGAGCAGAAAATTAATTGGAATTGGGACTGAGTTGGCAGAGAATCATACCTTTGAATATTGTAAAACACAGACGACAGAAGGGCATTCAATGAAAACAATGAGATTTTTCGAGAACTGGAGGGTTTCTTGTGGGTTTAAAATCATCCATCTTATATTTTCCTTATTTCAGTCTTACCATGTTGATCTACAAAACTTCAACAGTTTTTAAATGCAAAACAAAATTATCTGGAAAGTGTTGTTTAGTGATTTTACGTAAGATTTTCCTCAGTTTTTATGGCTTCGAACGAAATTTATTATTGATTTACTCACACTCCTTTGTGCAAGCAGACGATTAACAAGACTTCAAATATGGAAACAACTACCTCTCCCTCTACTACAACCCCAACCACTACGACTCCCACCACTACGACCCCCTCCACTACAACCTCCGCCACTACAACCCCCACCACTACAACCTCCACCGCAACAACCCCCACCACTAAAACCTCCACCACTACAACCCCCACCACTACGATTCCCACCACCACGACCTCTACAACTATAACCCCCACCTCTCCGACCTCCACCTCTTCAACCCCAACCTCTTCAACCCCAACTACCACAATCCCCACTACTACAACAACAACCATAACCACAACCATTACAACGACCATAACCACCCCCACCCAAACAACCACGACCACGACCACCTCCACTACCACCACCACCGATGAGCTCACGTAACCGCCTCATCCCCTCTCTGCGTCCCTGCGACAACGACACTCTACCAGGACCCATACTTACAAAAAAAAGTTAAGAGATCGTAAGTTCATCAGCCAGTCATTGACGGCCTTTCAAGCAAAATCCACCAATCATAGACAAGAAAATAGAGCGTAAGTACTTACGTTCACTTGGCGAATTTTGAAAGTATGGCCTCTGGCTGGGACCGGCCACGCCGATCACCGCGCTGCTGCAGTTAATAATTTAAGCTGCTATTTTATTAACATATAATTTAAAATTATTGCTCTGAAGACTGCTTATAAAAGCATATAAAATAGTTCAAGCTATTGCGTATAGATATATTTGACAATATGCGGGCATCGCACACTTTCATGACCTCGTGAATAATTTCGGAAATCGCTTCTGATCGACGCCGTGCCACCGGTGGAAGATGTGAAATAAATAAATTTGATTAATCACAATGATAATTTTATATTATGTACTCTTACTAGAGCGATATAACTTTGAAATTCCCAGTGAGGGAGTCCAGTGGATTTCTCACCTTGCCGGAGTAAGTAATTTTTTTAAATGATATTGTAACTGTTTGACATGTGATGTAGCTGAATTGCCGCTGAAAAATCGTAAATTTCATCCAAAATTTAGATATAATCTAACGATTTAATAGTTAAACTTATGTTATCCTGTTACGTAGCTGCAAATGATTAAATGTGTGTCAGATAACTCCTGATGTTTCATTCTCATTAACACAGATGCTTGCATCGTGAGCTATACCCTCGAAGTCAGGCAACGTCCAGTGACTTTTATTCTAGGTCACAAAGCTCCATAATAGTTATTACAATCACCGCGATCAGTTTTTTAAATGCAAATGGAACCGAGAGGTCAAAATATGCTTACAAAGCTGTTCACAGTATCTCGTTGATAAAATGTTTTTGTATTAATAACCTTGAGATTGGTAACAACGTCAAATAATTGTGCATGTCGAAAAATATTAGGCTGATTGTGCTATAAAAATTTTCCCAAAATAGTCGAACATATTTTCGATGGACTAATAAAATTTCGACCAGCTGTCCATTACCATTTAATTCTTTAACATCATCAAAAGTATACTGCAATATTACAAAATAATGGTGAAGTACCACAATAAAATCCGACCAATAATTTCTCTGATTTTAAGACTATCTAAACATTAACGCTAAATACTTATTTTATCCTATCCCGAATTCAGATATAACCGTTCATAAATGTCGTGACTCGTGGTCCGACCGCAGACGTCGACGTGTGTTCCTTAGAGGACAAATATAAGCTTCATTCACAAGTTATTCTTCCTCTAAAGCTGGATTAAAGTTCCCATCAAAATAAAGTCTTCATTTAATGTTTAAATGTTCAACTACTATGTGCAAAAAGTTGTTGAGCTTTTCCTTTCTTATACATTCCTTTTTCGGAATTTATCGTATCATGTTGAATGTTGAGTTTCAAAATGTTGAGGTTACATCTTAACAATTTTCTATGAACAGACTCAATAGAGAAAATTATTTGTGGAATGACTTTTTTACCACGGTAATGAAATTCAATAAGAAATAAATACCTTTCATTTATCACTGCCCACAGGTGATTTGGGTTCGGGTATTTTATATCGATGTTTGTCGCTACTCTATATCAGACTGAATATGACATATTAAATTACACTGCATTATCACGGGACAAGTCTCCAGGGTAGTTCTAATGCTCATAATCGGCCATAGTTATAAATTAGTTGTAATCCTACTAAAAAATATGAATTGTTTCGGTAACTATAAAATATTGTTTCAATTGCGGCACGGTGACTGAATTAGGCCAGTTATTTCAACTGTACTTCAGTTTGACAGCGACTTTATTGACTCGGTGAGTCTCAACCCAAAGCTCGTGTGCTATTTTCATTTCAGACTCTGAATGTATAATTCTGTCATGATGTTCTTTCTAATCACTTATCCATGTCACTGAAGCTAACTTGTTACTGAAAGACATAATTTAGTATTTTTACTGCTTGAAATTTTGAAATTTTCATTTTGACGCACCGGACGGATTTCTGTTCGTTGACAGTTCCGACGCTCGTTTAAACTTATTTAAAGCTTGTTCATAAGACTAGTTATTTGTAGAGGTTTTCACTTGAGCTCGTATATACATCAATTTCATCCGTGCGTTGTAGTTGTTATACTTCTATTTTCAACTAAAAATTTATTACACACACTGCTTATATTGAACATCCACATAATATCCCGCCTACGTTCATATACATTCAATGTTTATTCAATATAATATATATTATCAGATATTTTCAGTTAAAAATTTGTACATCTCTCGACCACACTACTGATATGAAACGTTTACAGATTATTCCATCCATATTCCTATATATTCATGTTTAAACAATAAAAGCATCAGTTTGCATTCATTTCTTACAAAAAAAAATTAAAAAAACTTTTTAAAAAGTTTTGATGTCGCTCCAACGTCATTTTAACACAGCTCAGGCAAACGCTTCACTGAATCTTGTTCGCTTCCCTTTTTTGTGGTCGGTTTGCACGCTTGCTTCTCGTTCGAGAGAATGTCAATTTTCACTGACATTCTTTCCACTCCTGAGCAACTGCAATTTACATTAGTTTCTCATCTTACCTCTGAAAAAAATGTTCTGCTTGAAGATGCGTGCAGCAGAGCAAAATTTTTACAGCTGAGATGCAGATACTTCCTCATTCGATTTAGCGGCCAGAGTGAATATCTCAGCACTGATTATTATTTTTATATAAATAATTTTTTTAAGCAAACTAGAAGCTTCTGTAATAGCTTTCATCTTCTTGAGAGTTCACTTTAAAAGTACTCGCTTCACGTTGTATTTCGATAGAATTTTTCCAATTTCATTATTTGAAAAGCAAAAACTGAAGTCGTTTCAATAAGCTGTAGCTACATCTTTGGTATAATTCTGAATTTCTTCAGAGCATACAATTATTTCATGACCATCATAAATCCTGCCGAGTACGATTGTCTGTCACTTGTAATGATATCACCTAAATGAATCCGTCTGCTGAGAAGTTGAGAGTGACATTTAACTTTAATATTCTATTATAAATAAAGGATTCGTTATATAATTTTCGAATAAATGGTAATATACTATACTTTAAAATAAGAATACTTAAACCAGTATCTTTAATTACGATAAAAATAAGCATTATCACGATCATCACAAAAAAAAAATAATTGTTTCCGATGAATCACTGCTAAGCTTTAGATAGACTATACTTCAAACTAAGAATACCTTTTCCAGTATCTTCAATTACGAGAAAAATAAGCATTAACACAATTATCACACAAAAAATAATTAATTGTTTCCGATGAATCATTGATAATAATAAGCTTTAGTATGAGGAAAGACACCTCGCTACGAACGATCAAGACACGGCCATTATATGCTTCAAATCTTAAATGAAATAGACTATTACCGACCAGGAAACAAACTTCCACAAACTTCGTGTTCTTTCAAATCCTTTTTCTCGGATGTGTTCGGAAGATGCGCGTAAAATCAACTCTTACGCATTCCAGCATCCATTGATTAATATATAGAAATCATTGACAACCATCCAAGTCAGATGCAATCACTGAACAAAGCTTGGATTCATGCAAGGATCTTTGGTAAACGTGCGACGTGGTCAGAAATGTATTGAGTTTCTGAAATATTGTGTCACTATTTTAGTTGTATGATTCCCCTGGTGTTACCCATACTCAGCAGACCTTAAAAGTCATCAAGGTTAATATGCGAAAGTTATTCATTCGGCGAAGTTCCATTTATATGATCCAATCTTGAATTGAAGGACACTACGTTATCATTTGTATGTCAACCAATCGGATGCGTGGAATTCCAATATTATGCCATGCACTATTATTGTTACGCCCATTTACTATCAGGATATATTTGAGACGTACATTAGGTTCTGCGTGAAGATTAACCCTAATGAGTTTGTGTCAAGCTAACCCGACTAGCAGGTTTACCACGCACAGTGACTTGGCATGACCATGCGCAGTTAACTCGGTGCGAGGCAATGTTGATAGGCAAGATACCGGACTTATAAAATACACATGGAGCCTAGAGGGTGGAGCTGTAAAAATATATTATGGTGTCCATGATAGTAAGGTTACAGGGTAAGAAAGGGAGGTATCCATGTTTACCATACACTAACCTAACCACACACCATAACCTAACCTAACACTCACGAATCAATGTTATAAAAAAATAAATGGACATTTTTTAGTCAACCGTAATTCATAGTTAGGTTTGTATTGGCTTCGGACTAATAAAATTTCGGCAGTCAGACCATTACCATTCGTGAGTAGAATAACTGAATGGCCTTATTTTCTGTTGCTTGATTGTGTTATGAGATCAAGGTGCGTCACGTCGTGGTCTTTGAAGCGATTTGCGTGACGCCAGACGCGGTGCTCCGTCATTTGTGTAGTGTCGCTAGCAAGTGAAGGTGTAGTCGTTCTAAGCTACGTTCCTCGCTAGTTAAAAAAATTTCGGAGGGTTTATTCGAGCAAGGCAATCAGCAGGCCTCCATATTTCTGACATGCGTTGCGCTAAAATTTAAATGAGGTTTATTTTCTCATTAACACAAATTTCTGACGTTCTAATATTTTGATGGATCGTCACAGATCAGACAGCCAATAATACGAGCATCAAACGAAAACACATTGTTAACTCATGAACTCGCACTTTTCTTCTGGTCATGTTTTTATTGTTTGGCCTTTTTGCATAAAAGTTATGAGAAAGTAAATGCTGCCGTCGACCAAAAATCCTTATTATAATCAATAATTACCCAAACATTGTTACAGTTAATTGTTATTCATCGATCTTACAATTCCTCGCAGTGGCTGCAACAATTTCATTGATTATAAACCAAACGGTTAAGTTAAATCTCTCACCACCAAATCATGTTTCTAACTAAAGGCCTTCAACTTTTATGAGCACTGATATATTTTCTAATGATTCAAAATAAATCGTCACAAATAATTTTAAATGGAACATTTTGAAGTAATTCAATCATTTCCAACAAAGTTACAATTGAAATCAATTCATAAATGGTCTAAGGTCAGTTCTTCGATCTCCTGTAAACAAGTCACGAAAAGTACAAGAATTTGCGAAGGGTACTCACACTAATGTTACAGTTCAAGTGGGATCTGTGTGGTACACACTACACACAAGAATGATACATTTAGGATGGAAACGTCACGACATACTCACACGAATCATTCAGTTAGAGTGGGGACCACGAACCACTCAATGTGTGTTCAGTAGAAATATCGTCACAGTGCTACCTTGCTACAGTTCTTTTCGATGATATTTTTGGCTGGGATAGGTACCGTGCCGCCCAAATAAAAATTAAGAGTGGAGCACCTATGTTTTTAAGATGGCTATAGGCGGACGCCATAGGTGGAGCAGCTATGATTTATACAGTGAATTAAGGGTGGCGTGCACCACCTCTACCACGCCTATGACCTGCCGATAGCCCACCTACCCGTAAAGCTTTTCGTGACGGTCGATCAACCAATTCTTGTTAGCAAATACGAGTGGATTTTTGAAGAATGATGACGCAACTGCAAATTTATATGAGTATAAATTAACGACCATATATGAGACAGATTACTAATGTAAATGAATGCATGCCGTAATGTGTAATTCCTTTCCTCCATTACAACCAACTATTATTATTTGTTTACAATTATTATTTGATTTCCTCCATTACAACCAACACGTTTTATTTTAATTTTTTTCTTCAGGCTTCCCTGATTTCATAATTAGATGTTGTAATGTCATAGCAGAACCTGCAGCAAAACTATTATTTCTTTTTCGATCAATTATCTTCGATTTTCACTTCATTCCAATTTTTGTACAATGGAGGTGAGTTTTGATTATTTTATAATAAATTAAATTACGATTTATTATTTTCATTATTTATTGCACTCTTATTAGCGTCCTTTTAAGGTAGGAGACCTCTAGGAAGGTTACAACATATCGCCAGATCATCAGGGCATAATTTACTTCTAGCCTTTTTAATATATGTATATATTTCATTCAAATTTTACTAAAGATGAATGTACGAAAAAACCACGAGTGGTCCATGTTAGACTGGGCTCACCAATCGTGTGAAGTCATTAGCCTTTGTATAGTTATTGTAAATGCACTTTTTTCAAAAGTAAATGAAATTTCATTGTTATTTTTTATTAAGGTAAACTTGCAATAATCTAATTAATAACAATACCTCTGAGCTGCTGCATGACTATCTAGATATACCTATATAGTTATTCGAAAACTTACCCTGAATATAAACTTACCCCATTTAGAGTCAATTTAGAGTCACTTGATTTGTCTCGTAGATACCTCATTAATTTTCTAAAGCAGTTACTTGTTTATGTCTCGATAACTGCATAAAATGTATAGAAAATATGTTCTCTTAAATTTATATACGTGACTGTGATTCGATATCTTACGTACAACGACTGCGTACGTTTATGTAACTCACGTCTTTAACTATTGTTTGGGTCACTGGAGTCACGTACGCTCAGCGTGGTGCGTGTAAAGCCATTGTGCAAAACTGGCGTCTGGAACAGAACGTATTTCGTTGACAAGCAGCCATGTCTCAAATAACTTCAATTGTTCTTTTATAAAATCACAGCCACCTTTCTATTAGATTGCTGGTAATTCGTTAAGCGTTGTTTATATTTAGTAAAAGAACGCAAAAAAATCTAGCGTATTATATAATTAATATTCATTATAATTAATATTCAATATTCATTATATATTATAATTAATATATAATGAATGGTATATAATGTTATATATATATATAATATATATATATATATATATATATAACATTATTCATTCAATATATTATAATTAATATTCAATTAATATTAATAATTAATATTAATTAATCAATATAAGTAAAAAATTCATAAATATTTATTTATTAATGGGGACCGAATGTCATTCCATTGTTTGCAGTCGTTATTGAGATTTTATGGTGTCCTATCAAGTAATACCATCATACCGCCACAAAATTTTGTTTCGGCGCATGATGTTAGATTTCGAGTAGATAGTTTTTTTTTAAATGGATATGGTTTTTTTTCCTTTTTTTGAGATTCAAAACGAGCATCTAGGTACGATCATAGTAATTAAGCGTAGTCTCATATAATAGACCTACTAACGATCAGAAATTGCAACTTTTGAAACATGAAGTAACGTCAATATAAACTCAAATTACGTAAGTTTTTCTCATTAAAAAGTACAGTCAATGATAGCCCCCTTTAGACATTTGCCTGCTGCGTAAAAATTTTCCCTCGAGTTTCGATCTACTGTACATTTGCGGTATTTCTTGCCACGAGACATTCAATTGAGTGCAATTGAATGTCTTGCCTATCGCAATCTTAATTTCTTCCATCGCTACTTCTTGCGCAAGACAGAGATTGTCTTGAGCAAATTCTCGATGCGAAAAAGTTTACATTGTTCTAAGTTTATTCATAGCTCACCAAATAATAACTGAGGTTTTATTGAGAAATTCGATCAATGTAATCGTGGAGCATTAAAGTTTTTAATTCATGACGGATTCTGGTATAAGGTACATGCCGAAATTAAAAATAAGTAAACTTCTTAATTAACTTAACTCACTTCTTTTTCAAATTATACAACTAATTTTGCTACCATATAAAATTTATTTGCTCAAAATATAATGAAGCTTTTCATTCTATTCATTTGAAGCTTGAATCCATGTTTTTCATGCTCTTGAAAAGTACAAAAAACATTTAAGCTGAATTCATTTAATTAACAAGAATCAATTAAGGACTTTTTATACCCACGCTCCGTCCCCAATTATCAGCCCCTTTTGACTGCAAAAATCAAAAAAATAATTGTTGGACTTTCTGGGAAGTTTGGCTCACGGATATTTTATTTGCCTGAAATCAGAACGTCAGCATCTCAAATAATAATAATAATATTAATAATAATAATATTAATATTAATAATAATAATAATAATAATAATAATAATAATAATAATAATAATAATAATAATCATAACGTCAGCATCTGAAACTGGGAAATAAGATGTATTTTTTTTCTCTGTCTGTATATTAATTACAAGTAGACATATTCCTCAGAGCTCATAATGTTTAAATATATAATTCGCTGGATAAAAATTCAAAACCATAATAACTGAGATTAGACGTGAAAAAATATTTAAAAGTGAGTTTAAAAGGAGTTCGAAACGCATTGCGGTGGAATTAAGAAGTAAGGTGGCTAAAATGAACAACTAAGTCTATGTGATTTTACATGAGATGAAAAACCAAACTGTCTTGCACTTCAATTCGCGGTGTAGAATTTCTCCCGCCATATATCTCAAATTCTACAGTTGGATACGCAGTAAAGGTTTCTCATTCAAATGAACGCCTGAAGTGCTGTGACCTGTTTGGCCCCACATAAAAATGCATAAATAATCAGTCTTTAATTATTGTTCAGTTGCATATTTTAGGTCACAGCCCATTAATTTGTACGAAGTTTAACCGACTAGCACGTCCGTAGCTGGCGTGACATTGCAGCTGCTCAGCTAAGTGACACTAGAGCTGCTTTGAGCAGTAATGGTTTAGGTGACCTTCCTGAAACGCATAATAAATGATCTTGCCATCCTCACCGCTTCCTAAAGCCACCGGAAGAAAGAAAGGAACCTTAATTATCTGTGTGCTGGTGCGAGTCCATTTGCATTAAAGGTAATGTAGAGAATGAACTTGGAGCAGCCGACAAGGTTTACTGTTTTCTGCAATTCTCTCATAAATTTAATGATTAGAATATGAGGGAGTCACCTGAACTCACAACACGAATTCAAGAAGCACGATTGAACTCAGAACGTAATCATTTCACGTATCAATATTACAATAATATTCATTTTGCGTATCAATAACATAATGGAGCCCAGCTCCATGAATGATCGTTTATCAAGAGCTCGATCATGAAATCGTTTTTAACCCAACAATATTAATCGAATGTAATTTTATAAAAATGCATCTTTTCCGTAAAATGCTGATCCAACTGTTGTAAACAGGCAACGGAATTGGTTTGTTTTGGCGACGACATTCAAAATTCTAAATTGACCGTAAGTCGCATGTGCAATGCAAGTTAGTGTTTCAACACATGTTGCCGAACGTTTGTTAAAGTGACAAGGCTGTACATGAATACCTGACATAAAATTGCCATGCACGCTAATACACGTTACGAAAATGAAACCTATTGCTTGGCACGAACCACGATCAGCGGTCGATTGAGAATTTGAGCCATGTCACGTTCAGAAAAAAAGAAAATGTATCAGTGACACAATAATTGTCGCAGGTCATTGTTCCCCCAAACCTCAGGCCAAGAAAACTAAATAATGCAACGAGGCGTGAAAACCAAAGCGTGTGTCCCTTCAAGCGTCTCAGGACGATGCATTGTACTTACGGAATGAAAACAGATATTGAACGAACTCACGCTCAATGAAAGAGAGAAATTTGTTGGCAAAATTCAAAAATACAGTTCATACTTCAGTATCAATTTGAGGCTTATTCGAAATCCTGAAATATCAACGGGAATAATATCGTTGGGCCAATTTGGGGTTAGATTAAAATATAAAAGTAGCAATGAATACGCTGGCTCTCTTGCACAACTGTGGTTAATAAATGGAAATTTCATGAATTTGCGCAACTTGATACGCAAAACATACAAAGATCGGGTATCCACAGTTTGACGCAAGCTGTGAACCTTACGTGGTGTTTATTTCAAGAATGTGTTGGAAACTGAAGCTCTGAAGTGAATTAAAAGTTTAGTCTTTGTGATCTTAGTTATTAGGTCCCTGAAGGGTTACTAGAATTTGAAACAAGAACCAACACCAGGGGCCACGGCTATAAGCTAAAAAAAACTGCGCTGCAACTTCTCCACGCGACAAAATTTCTTCTCGCTTCGAATCACCGACATGTGGAACAGCCTTCCCGATGACATCGTTGGCGCTCCAAGTATGAACGCGTTCAAGAACAGACTAGATAAAGCTATGGAAAAATATATGTTCAGATTTGAAATGCCTAGCTCCTTATCAAACCCGGTGGAAGTCTAGTAGCTACTTCAAACTATCGTCAGTCATTAAAAGATCCGGTCAAATGACACGAGTTTAGATCTATGAACAAGGCACGAAAAGGAAAAGAATCTGTGACAGGCCACATCAGGCCTACACTTCAGCGCCGACATCACTATGTTATGTTATTATCAGATAACTAAAGAGCAAGCAAACACCCTCATATTAACCTAACAGCTTTAATTTAAGCTTATGACATTGGTGATTCATTAAATGTTGAGATTAAGCGTTGAATTATTCGAAGTTTAAGTTTGAGTTTCGCTTTCTCGCGCGATCGAGCCTGCAAAGCAGCATCGAACATGCATTTCTGCGAACACTTCTTACGTTGCACGCAACCGTTGGCTGACTTCAAACGCTCCGTAAAGCACGCCGCCTAGCGACGTATTGTTTTAAGTAAAACGAGAAAGAAAGAAAATGCGTTCTCTGCCTCAGTTTGAATGCTTCTGAGACGAGAGACGGTGAGGATTGCTTAACATTTGTTTCTCGGGTTCTCAAATGGGAACGAAAGTACATGTTTTCGGAAGGACCTCGATATAATCATTTCAGCCCAGCATATTCTATTAGAGTTTGTCAATTCTTCCATTTAAAATCTCTTCGTTTGTTTCAACAATTTACAATCCGTCTGTTTATTTAATATTTATTTAGTGCTGATATGTTTGCACGAATGTAGTCCCACGATCATTCGGTTGCAATGTCTCCTTTTATATGTCATAGTAATTGCAGTAAATCATTTTATCTGGATCTTCGATGTGTCAATTTCTATATTAATTCGAGCAATCTCATCATACAATCGTCAATCGATTCATTTACACTCTTAAAAAATGTTTATCACGTTATTTCTTCGAGTAAAACTGAAAGTTCGTTAAAAATTGTTGTTCAGTCTGGCAAATAATTCGAAATTAATTGGTCATGTTCAGTTTAAAAAGTGCATTCAATTTAACGTTGAATTATCTACGATTTTTTTCTTCTTAGCATCGAAGAAGTGGCTTCAATTGTTATAAATCATTGACGAATGGAAGTAGTTTAGGTAACTTCGATGATATTTTTCACGTTTTTTTAAGTTTTACTTCAGATTTTGATGCTGAACTTATCTACTAGTTTTCCAAAACTATATTTATCACACTAAATGTGTGCTAATTAAGCTACTTCGAAAAATTGTATATAAAGGATTTTGGATAAATAAATTTTCCACACTGCCTAATGTAGGCGCTTGATTACGAAGACGCTATTCAATCACGTCTTTACTTGTTTCCAATACTCAAGATTTACTACTACCCTTGCTCGTTCTTGGCTGGTTCAGTTACACAATTCGAGTTCTGATAACACCTGTCACTCCAGACATTTACTTTTTTTGTCGCTTCTGTTTTTGGTACTTGCTTTATGCCTTTTAATAAAATAGTTATATTATTATAATATTTATTAAGTTTTAAAAAAATATTCTGAATAATTATTCATATACGCGACTCAATTGAGTGGATTTCCAAATATCAGCTCCGGCGCCTCCATATATCGCTTTCCTCACCAGTTAATTATTCATTTAAGTGCATTTTTGTACATTCACCTTATAAAACAATTTTCATTTTCATCACCAGATGTCGATGCTGTGGCTTGTGGCTGTGGCGTTGGCTCAATCAGCCATCGCCATGTCAATGTTTCTGCTGCGCCTCCAGCAGCAGAGCCATGACCCGCTGGGGCCTCTGGCCGGGCTACGACCAGCCCGAGAGCGCCGGTCCATGAGTTTTGGTGGCTTCAGTGAGTTTGGTGAGTGAATGTGGTCTAAAATTACTACAAATAAATTATTTACAATATAATTTACTAAAATTTCACTGTGTATCAAACTGGGTATATGACGTTGAAATAACCTTGATTAGTAAAACGTTGTTTCAACGAAATCAACTCATAGATCAATGTTGTTTCTACTCGTTCGTCATTTGCTTCTATACCTAATAGATCAACCTTAATTAAATTTGTAGCAAGAAATGAGACGTGCTGATGTCAGACAGAAGCAAGCATCACGCTATATAAAAACGAAACCTTCAGTGATGGATTAGTACAATACAAATACGTACAATGCAATCAATAAACAACAAACGTAAATATTGGTTAACATACAAATAACAGACCTAACGATACCACAACTTTTAATATTGATGAACATCATAAATATTAACATACATTTTGCATTTTCAGAGCAAAATATATTTCTGCATCTCGCACCATTAGAAGAAATAAACTATAGATCCTATGAATGATTTTTAATCCGTTCTCATCCCACATTTGACATTAATACTCCAAACCACTACCGACGTGGCCGAACATACACAGGCGTAGGCTTGTCAAGTAAGCCGTCTAGTGGGGTATGACACATGACTTGCTTACGTAAAGTATGCGCATGAATTGAAAAGAACCTATTGTACGGCGAGTTTGGGTTACATTTGATCATTGACTTGGTCTTTTCATGCACAGTTTCATTCCAAATAAATTTACAATTTTCTTTTTTCATGGTTTCTCTTCCTGAGTATCGGAAACAATTACATCAAAATTGCCTTTCCCGGGTGGCTTCTGATGCTGAATTAATTTCTAAATATTTCCATGATATTTAATTTCCGTTGCGTTAAAAATATAAATTTTAGTTTTAAAGCTAAAATGAATTTTTTAAATAAAGTTTATGTATATTTGAGTTCAGTAAACCATTAATTGTTGAATCACTGCCAACGATTAAAAAATATTACTCAGTACTCACTGCAGTGAGTGACAGAGAGCGCATTTTCTCGTCGACGAAAACGTGAAGTCACGGACGGACTGACAGACAAACAGACAGACGTACGGACATGACGAGCACAATAGGGCATTTTTTCCATAAATGAGAAAATGCGCAAAAATGCTCCGTTAATCCAACATATATTTTAAATGATGTGTTCTAAATTTGATGTTCAGCGTCGGAATCTAAGTCATGGTTCCCGTGGCCGAGCTCCGGCAGCGGCTCTGGCAGCTCCTCCAATTATAAGTCCGACTTCTCGCCGCCGGACTTCGCTGCGTTCGGAGGTGGCATCAAGGGAGGCAGCCGGGGGGGCAAGAGTGGAGGAAAAGGCAGTGGTGAGTGAGATGAGTGAGGGAAAATGAGAGATGAGGAGAGAGGGGAAAGGCAGTGGTGAGTGAGATGAGTGAAGAATAATGAGAGATGAGGAGAGAGGGGAAAAGCAGTGGTGAGTGAGATGAGTGATGAATAATGAGAGATGAGGAGAGAGGGGAAAGGCAGTGGTGAGTAAGATGAGTGAGGAAAAATGAGAGATGAGGAGAGAGAGGAAAGCAGTGGTGAGTAAGATGAGTGATGAATAATGCATGATGAGGAGAGAGGGGAAAGGGCAGTGGTGAGTAAGATGAGTGAGGATTAATGCATGACGAGGAGAGAGGGGAAAGGGCAGTGGTGAGTGAGATGATTGAGTAAAAGTGAGAGATGAGGAGAGAAGGGAAAGGCAGTGGTGAGTATTCTGAGTGAGCAAAAATGTAAGTAGTAAGATGAGATAATTGGGCAAAAAATCGTGAAGCAGTGATGAGTATGGAAAATATTAACAGAAGCCAGATGGAGCAGCAGTTTGAATTCAAACGCTAACTTAAGAACATTTACCTTCCAAAACCTATGTTCAATATCTCAATCTGTTCCTCCCAATTTCGACAGTATCGGTTGTTCAAAGACTCTCGGATTCAGACACCATAGAAGAAAAAAAATTTCCTTTTACCGTCAATTAGTATTGATGAGTATTTACATAGAATGGGCATCATTTCATATGTTCAAAAACTACAATTTACATTAAGCGGTTCGATCGCTTGAAGTACCGCCGGTTAGTTGCAATTTCAGAGGCACGCTAAGTTTCAAAAGTTATCAAACGATGTAGGGGTTTATTTTATGTTCTCTTAATTACAGTTTTGCTTATTTGATATTCAGATATCTTTTTATGTTGTTTTTTAAATCTAAATATTGCATTCAATATTTTTTTACCCAAACATTTTTCGCTCATCGATTTTGAGTTTGCATAATGACAACTTCGTCCTCTTCTATCACGTACTTATCCTAATTATTAATTAAATAGCTGTTTAATTATAAATAACTTCATCCTGCACTCCGTTGCCCAGGCCGTGCGGAGGCAAGTCTCGGTCCAATTTTCATCACCAAAGTTGACGTCCCGGAATCGATGAGGAACAAATTCAACAGACCTGCTGAGACATCAACGGCCGCGCGCAGGGCCAAATACGGCCTCGACAGGGAGTTTTCGACGCCACCTCATGTCAGTCTTTGCTTCTCAGAATCCCTTAATTATATGTTTTAGGCTATCAATTGTTTGCATTCAAAATTTATATATCTTGTTATTCCCAGGCTTTACGCACGTTAATGACATAAAAATCTTTTGTGTCAGTTATTCAGCCTCATAAACCATTCAGGTCCTTAATCGTAAGCTATCTAAGGCATGTATAAGATTATCTGCCTTGCGAAAATAATCAGCCAGACAGTATCCCAAGACAATTCCTTTTACCCGCTCCTGTGTTTCTCATGTCTTGATCAATAATTTTTTAATAATAATTACCGATTTTATGTTATCAGGCGTATCGCATCGCTGAGGAAATCCCATTCTTCGACACCCTCGACCACAAGACAGTGATGCTGACGCTGCAGAACTTCCGGGCTGACAACGGAATACCGCTTGCACATCTACAGAGCATCAGGCCCTTCTTCCCTTTCTTTGTTAAGAACTAAATGCCTTTTGTAATTTTCACTGCGCTCTCTTCTTTTCCTCTGTCATGATTGATGTGTGTTGAATTTAGTTTCTTCCGAAATCTGCAACTTTTTTCTCATATATCATTGAATGATGTTTTTGATTTGGATATTGACTTGATTTGGAAGTCCATTTCATTATAATATAATTGGCAGTTTCTTACTTTTTCTGCTCTTTAAATTTATTTATCTAATTCCGTCGCCAGCTCTTTCGTTCAGAGTGGCTGCTAGCAATGACTTTAATTTATATTTTTCTACTTCCTCTTTTGAGATTCAAAATATTGAATCCATTCCCTGCAATAAATCTTCCTTCGTGAAGCGTGCATCAAATGAAGCGCGTCAAATTCCGCTGAATGAAAGTTGTTGATCAAAACCTGGCACTATTGTTCTTAAATCATATATTAAAAGCCTTTATTTTTAAGCCGGCAGAGCCAGACTAAACAAAGCTCGTAGGTTGTGACTCCGAAATTTCCCAATATATTTAGGTATTCGGATTATATCTTATAAAAATTCCATCAAAGCTATAGTCAGACAAGTACCTTCCGTTACCTTGATAACGACGGTTAATTAATTGATAAAAACTTAAAAACCTGCAAAATGAGAACAGAAAATATTGTGAACTGAGATAATTTCCTGAAGCTACATAAAAAGAAGATTGTGTATTGCTGGAAGCGGAAAATTCTATTTAACTGATATTTTGCCAACCGAAATTTTCATTGGACGTGAAAACAATCTGAAAATCTTCATCATAATAAACTGAATTTAATTCTTTTATTACTTTCCTTTAGTCCGTCACGAATTCAATTTGAAGAGGCCGAGGTCAGAATAATCTCCTTTGGTGGAGCTTTTATTCCAAAATCTAAAACCAAAAATAAACAGTTAACAGTTTTAATACTTCAAAGCTATACTAAATATCCTACCAATATTATCGCTTAGGTCACGATTTTCATTTGATCGGAATTTATCGAATAAATAAGAGAAAGCTCACCTCTGATGAGGTATAGATTAAGTTTAACGGGAATGTAATCCTAACTAAGTAGTAACAAGAGTATGCATAATTTGAGTTACAGAAATGCTAGAAAAAATAATAATAAGTTGCTTGATTACCAAGATTGTCCTGACAAAAATGTTGATCCCCAAATTCTAAATGAAAGGTTGTTGAATTTCATGAAGCTGAAATGATAAATTTGAAGTCTATTGCAAGGAATCAGTAGCACAGGCTACTCGTCCATTACTAAGCGACATTAAAAATTTATAACAAACATGACCTTAACTTGCCTCTGGGCACCAAAAATTATTGTTACTGTATACAACAAACAAAATTTTTTTATTTAATAAAATTACATCCCCACATTCATGAACCTTCATGCAAACTTATCGTAAACGAAATTTAAAGGTTCACCATGACCATCACGAACGAGTGTGGTTGAAAATTTTTTGACCTGACCGTAAGGGTAAATAGTAACATTCATTTTATACATTGAATATTTTCATGCCTCTCGCTTCCCGAAACAGTAAGGTAAGGAACAAACATGGGATGTGAAGTGCGATTTTATTCAGTAAATCGGACCATGAAAGGATCATATTAAGAAGTTCCTTGCGCGCTAAAATTAGAAAATGGAGTTCATATGAATGATACATTTTCAAAAATTACTGAGAAACGAAGCAATATGAGTAACATTTAAGATTATCCATGAACGTCATATTGTGACATGGCAGACCAAATTAATTCACCCATTGCCGATGGTTGAGCTCGCATTCCTTACTGTGGCTTGCTTTTAATTTCAGCAGACCATCACATTTTGCGAAAATAATTATCGATTCGATGTAATGTCAATTGATTGAAACACCTGCAGCGACATGGAACGCATCAGGGTAATTTTTGTTGTTCCTATCTTAATAGACGAATTATAATTTTTTATTATTTCATCAAGGGAAACATATGACAAAATTACCGGCCTTTTTCTGGCTCATTTATGCAAACAATACAATTTTTGGCATGTGATCAATCGTTAGGACGATACAGAATTGCGTAATATTCATTCCCTATAAATTTCCCTTGTGTTACCTATAAATTCTTGCGTTATCATTACAACACCGAAAGTGCAGGAGGGGTGAAGCTGTCAGAAAGAGTCAAGTACTAAACCTAAAATCCACAACGAAAGCAACATCAATGCTCCAAAATTTTCGTTTAATTGAGAATTCTTTGTCTCTTCAAAAATGTGAAAACTGCTGAGTTTTAATTGATTATCTATGTTAAAGTTAGTAATACAGCAAAATTTTACTCGAATTTCATCTCCGTCATAGCTTTCCTAATCCTTCATTGCTGCGGCACACGATTTATATCATAGAATTAATTTTGCAATACAATGCATGCCAAATATATTGCGTAGCCCAAGCAACTAACCAAGATAATGAAAATTATTTTGGCATTAAAGCTCTCACAAATACACGTTCTCTGATGATGTAGGACTGCGATCAACATTTGTGCTGTAGTTTTATGTGAATAAATCTACATGAAACTCTGGAACAAAATTCCGTCTTCCTTTACTTCGTCATTCAAATCTGGCAGCGTTTCAGTACGGCATTATTTAAGCAATATGTATAGAAAAGAACAACTGGGAATACATTCTGATCTATTGTTTATTCGTTTAAATACGATTGTTGTGATTGTTTTCAGGCACTGAGTACAAAACCACCATTTCATAAATGGAGTTTTTGTAAATTCACTGGTTAAATTATTCAGTCAAAAACAGCAGCAATTGAATATGTGAAATAATCACCATTCATGGCTCATTCTAACGTATCACCATATTGCTTTCAGGCACCGACCACTTCCCTAGATTCTAGTAATTGAGAGTAAACTAAAAATAAAAACCTATGAATACTGCATTGTTATTAAACGATGTTGTCAATATACTCAAGGAAATTCCCCAGAGGAGCATCATAACCGTTACCTTAAGTGAATCGTGACAGAATTCCATGTAACATAGTTGATCTCTAGCTGAATTTAATTGAGAACTGGGATGGTCATGACTTCTTTTTCTTACTCAAACCTCAGTGCGATTTATTTTGAAAGATTCTGTGTTCTTTTCTCAGACATTTAACAGAAAATTCTATGAGATCTGAATAGGTTTTTTCGCTACCTTGTTCTCGCTGGTCTTGGCGGGTGAAAAACTGTGACATTTTAAATTATATAAAATGCTACAAGTACTGGCGTAAGCAAGCGTACGAACTCGTCACTAAACATCTACTTACATTCTAACGCCAACATTCCTGTTCATTCTTCAATTTAATTTTAAAAATATAACTCTGATCTAAAAAAGTATGTTTTTCCATTAACGCTAAGCATTTTCTCCAAAAATATACTTTTGAAAACATTCACGCTGTTGAAAAAACACTTTTTATACGATATCGCTTTACTTTTTTGCAGAAATTACCGTCACTTTTGCAAGGCCAAAATATTCAGGGTGAATCACTGAAACTTCCTGTTTTGTGTTCGGGCCAAGCAGCCAGATGTTTTAGAAAAGGGATGATACCACTTCACATGAAAGGCAAAGTCATGAAGTTTTGTGTCCCGCCTAGTCAGTTGTCATTATGCCTTGGACAAGTGAACAGCGTGCGTTTGCTGTCGAGGCATACTTTTCTAATGGCTATTCCATTATGGCTACTCGGGAATCGATTGTTATCGTGTTGTTGATTTACACTGAATCTGGATTTGACACTTTGTTCCAAACAAAAGTTTTTCATACTTTTTTCAATCACATGGTTTCATTTAATCATATTCGATGGAATGCGTTCGAGTATAATATATTAGACTCTAGCATGGCTGCTGTTGTCGTCGCTGCGCTTGTGGGCGACGTTCTCGTCCTGGTAGCCCTCCAGCCAGTAGGTGCTCATCGTGCCTTTGCCCTGACCACAACAAATTTTATATCAAAATTTTTCGAATGGAAATGAAATTAGTGTCAACATGCTTCTCTATATTAACGATAGTTGAGTTTTCTAATTACACTATTGATTAATTTGATTACATTTTTATTTATTATCTGGAAAACACTTAGCATTTACTGCGCCCTGACAACCAAGTGATTAATTTACAATAAAAATTAAAAATGTAGAAGTCATTTGTTAAGCTTAAAAATGCCGAGCTCATACTTAAGAAGATGCAACCTCCATGCATTCTTGTGTTTTTATTGTAACTGATTACTGCTTTTAAAATTGGCCGAGCTAAAGGGACAAATCTTCGCGTAGAGAATTAAATTTTATGTTACACACAAAAACTACAAATTTATTCTGAAAAAATAGAGAAGCATGTGTTAACTCCAATACTAATTATTTCAAACCTTTAGAAATTCTAACATTCTACTTAATCATTTTATTCTTTTTAATTTAAATTAAAAATGCTGAGTTTTTAGCGTGAACTAGGGACATTCCCTGCCAAAAAAATGAGGCAATATTGTACTCCGTTTCATGCTCTGCATCTATAAATCGGGTCAATTGCCCGCCTGAGTGACGACTCGCCTTTCATAAACGTTCAAATCGAGGAGAATTCCGAACTCTTAGCATTTCAGCTTTTTAACTTTTTTATACATTTGGGTTTGTTCGCCAATAGTTAGAACAATTCCCGGCACTATAATTTTGTTGGAATTTTAATTTGAACTGATTCCAGTGATTTCAGTAACGCAAATACAATAAAGGGCGAATAGCTCTTCATTCCTAATAGCCCTTTATTCTTAATAGCCCTTTAACTGATTGATTGATGATAACTGAACAAGAACCAACACCAGGGGCCACGGCTATAAACTAAAAAAACTGCGCTGCAACTTCTCCGCGCGGCAACATTTCTTCTCGCTTCGAATAACCGACATGTGGAACAGCCTCCCCGATTACATCGTTGGCGCTCCAAGTATGAACGCTTTCAAGAACAGACTAGATAATGCTTTGTAAAATAAATGTTCAGATTTGACTGCTCCTTATCGGACCCGGTAACAGTCTAGTAGCTACTTTAAACTATCGTCAGTCATGAAAAGATCCGGTCAAATGACACGATTTTAGATCTCCTGTGAACAAGGCACGAAAAGGAAAAGAATCGGCGACAGGCCACATCAGCTGGCCTGCACTTCAGCGCCGACATCGCTAATGTTAATGTTATGTTAACTCCATTATTTTCTAACTTACCTTGATAGGCAGGGTGCCTCGATGCCGCGTTCTAAATCCCAGCGCCTCGACGGCTTTGGCGTAGCGCTCCGTCACGTGCACACGTCCGAACTAGAAATTAGTCGTCAGTCAAAGATCAAATTTTCAGAAATATCAAGTATATCGTTAATTAACCTTATTAACTGATCACCACTCACTTCTGACGGAGATGGTGTGTTGAGCTGGCTTCAAATCAAAACTCATTTTTGCCAGAGATGTCTAAAGATGGTGTGTTAAACTGACTTCTAATCACCACTTGCTTCTGCCAGAGATGGTGCGTTGAACTGTTCTTATCCACAAGCAATTACTACAAGAGATGTTGTGTTTAACTGGCTTCTAATCGCCACTCATTATGGCCAGAGATGGTGTGTTGAACTAACTGCCAATCACAGATTATTTCTGCCAGAGACGTTGAATTTAATTGACTTCTACAGAGTGAGTGATGTTCTTGAATATTATGTTCAGAAGATCCAAAGTTTTGAGTCGTTTGTAGATTCTTTCTCGAATAAATGAGTGATTTTTTCGAACACGAAACCAAAATAAACATAAGGCACTAATCTAATTTGTGTGAAAAAAAATCTATCGTATTGGTAATGATTAATAAAAATCTCTGAAACCAAATGTAGGAGTTTTCCTAAGTCAGTTCTAACCAATAAAGGCATTCTTTTATCTTTTACTTACCTTTATATAAAAAACAAGGAGATGTAGTAAATAAAAAATCATAACATTCAGCGATGCGTCCTTCTATTTTCACGCGATTATATTAATTCAACAAATTAAGTCTTGTAAATCATCTGCATTATATTGTTAATGAACTTTGTGGTTCTACTACATTATCATATTAGAACAATTTTCTTTTAATAAATAGAATGCGTCAAAATCTATGGGTGTCATAAATACTAAATTCATCTTTTTTGTTAGCGGCATTGCCAGGCGAAAATAAAATGGGTTTACTATTGTACGAGCTAGTAGACCCGATCAGTACCTGTAGATCAGGTCGGAGTCAACAGCTCCTAAATTAATAAGTTTCTCCCCGATATCTAAAAACGGAATGCAAGCTAGCTTCCATTGAATTTTTTTGGAAAACAAAATAAAAGCATTTTTAATCGCTGATATTTGTTGATATTTGATATTTGTTAGCTTCACGCACGTGGCAATTAGTGAGCATCCTGGATGCCGTGTTGACGGTGTCGCCGAAGAGGCAGTACCGCGGCAGACGGTTCCCCACCACACCCGCCACTACAGGGCCTACGTGGATACCTGCGGTGGGCAATAGGGTGTAGTAATTAACTATTTCTTTATGGAAATTGGATGCATTTCTCTTTGGAATATGCTAAAATTCCTCATATTATATGAAACTCGTAAATGCGATCGCTAAAGCTGTTTATTTTTTCACGTGTTCTTAAAGCGGTTACATAGTGTGACAGCCCAGGTGAAGTTGTGCAGTTGAGTAACCCGTCAATTTTGCATTGTGTGTCCCAGTTGGACGGTTTTAACTAATTATATTTATCTGAACCAACCTAAGTGGACCAACCAATTAAAACTACATTAATTGCGATAACCAAGTTATCTTAGCTTCTGCAGCTAAAATAGATTGCTGAAACCCATCCGTAATTTGCAGTTCTCTGTAACTCCTACACCTCCTATATATGGACAATCTTATCTACCCTCCAGGGGTGTTGTAGAACACTTGTAGTCCATTAATTTTGTTACAGGCATCTAAAATATTCTAACCTTACTAGGCTGTTGTGGCCACAGAATCTAACATAGGTCACTCAATAGCGCACCCTGACTGCATCAGCTTTCACCTATTGACTGCGTCACGTATAAACCTATTTAAAGGGAATTGAAATAGGCATGTTTCCCATTTCCGTGAGATTGAAATAGGTAGATTATACATAAGCAAACTATTCGGCCGCAGCGGCCCACCTATTCGGATGTTATGGGTTCTCCTGAAGTTGTCGTTGACGGCGCGGGTCATATGGAGCGCCAGAGCGGCCACGTGGGCTGTGTGGTCAGCTAAGGGCTCCGGCACACCACCCACCACCATGTACACACCACCCACCGTCTCCACCTGCAGCGGTGATTGGAACAAAAGCGCGGTATTCACATTACTTTAATCAGATCATATCAAATACCACAAACCCACCTCTACTATTGTAAATCAGCCCTATGTAATATTGAAACATTATGTAGGAATAACTTTGACGTTGGCGATTATGAATGATTTTTTAGACGGGTACTAGCAAATGGCTCACAGGCCTGAGCTAAACAGTGATTAAAATATGGACCTTAAAAAAGTGAATCTGTACGCTTAGGCATTTTTGGACTCAAGCGATCGGTGAGTTCGTCCAACAAGCCACACAACACGTCACAATATTCAACACAATACGACACAACATTCAACACAACACGTCACTGCATTCAACACTACTAGTAACACAGCACGTCACCACACCTCACCTTAAAGACGCTGTATCGGTCAGTGAGGTCATCCAACAAGTTGTACATCTCGTTGACGGACCGCACGATCTCGAGGGCCTCGAGGCTCTTGCGCTCCTCCAGCAACGACGCCTCGGCGAACAACACCGAGACTTCCTCGAACGACTGAGGGCCAAAAAGTTATTATCCCTACGGCCTCGAACGACTTAAGGCAACCAATTCATTATCTTTATGAGAACGACCGACTGAAGGCGACATAGTTTTCATCGTTGTTATCTCGAATGACTGAAGGCGACAAAGTCGTTATCGTTATGACCTAAAATGACTGAGTGCAAAAAATTCGTTTTTGTTATGACCTCGAACGACTTCGGGTGATAAAGTCTTTATCGTTATGACCTAAAATGACTGAGGGTGGCAAAGTTGTTCTTGTAATAACCTGAAACGACTGAGGACAACAATGTCGTTTTCGAGACAGCAAAAGCCTGCCGGCAACAATTTCATTATTGTTATGATTTTTTCATAATTCTTAGACGGATATGTTCTGGGATTATTTACGTTCTAAATTAAATCTTCTTTGCCGACTTCGGTTTGTATGAAGAGCGTTTGTTTATAGAATATGCAAAAATGCATGTCAAAACCCACTAATATATTTTTCGAAATAATTTTACCCGGGATTATTTAAAAGGTATTTCATTCTTAATTTTTTTATAGAGTTTTTTCATTGCTATTTTGAAAAGCATCGTGATAGAGGAAAATTTTTTATAGTAACTTTGTAAATCGTTCAACTACTTGAAATTAATCTTCAAAATCCAGTCGAACTCCATTTATTTTTCTACCCTGAAGCCACGAAAGTCATTTGTGTCGATAAGTTCAGTCATTTTTCGCCTCGCTCATTACACACTTTGTTTGGTACGTAAAAAATGAACAAATCTTATCAGCAGTTACTGATATTACGTTAAGTTTGTTCTATTATAATGGATTTCCGCGAATTATTTTTCTTAGTTTAAACTACTATTCGTTATTATGCATGCATTGAAAACTGAAACATTATTTTCTTTATATTATGCCATGGCCTTTCCAAAAACTTTTTTGACTAAAAGCACCAGATTAGATTTTCTTGCCTTCGTGAAATATAAATTCCCTTCAGAAAAACTTTTGTGAAATCACGGAAAATTGCTATCTACATCATTAGAGCATATATTCTCATAGTTCTTCCGAACATCAGTCACATTCTTCAAACTTTTAGCCATGTCATTTATTAATAGAAATATATTTGTGACTACCATCAAGTTAATCGCCCATCGATAGCATTGAAAACCATAGATGTATAAGGCACCCCGGTTTAGAAGTATTCTCCCTGTGTGTTAGTTAAGAATTCCCCCGTCTGATTACCCAACTTTCAGGTGCCTTATAGTGGCATGAGTGACGCAGCTGACAGGTCTCCAGAAGGTGCTGCCCCTGGCACAATGGCCGGCCACTTGCCCAGGCAATAGCACCTAGCATGATTTACGCACTTGAAAGGTCTCCAGAAGATCCCTAGTAACAATTCTACAATAGGCCCATGGGAGGCTCATATGCGACAATGTGGAAATGAGGTGGCATTATGGTTTAAATATATGGGGCCAACATTGCTGCTATCTTACTCTGAGTCTGCATGACATTGTCATGTGGCTCCAACACTGTATGCTGCCTCTGCCGCAATGGCCAGTCACCTGCCTGAGCAGCATGACAGGTGCCTCTAGCATGAGTTACGCACCTGACAGGTCTCCAATGGGTGCTGCCCTTGCCGCAACAGGTCGGCCACCTGCCTGGGCAGCATGGCATACAGGAGGTTGTCGCCGCGCTCCTTCCATTGCTCCCGGAGGTTCAAAGTCTCCTCAAGTTTGGCGGAATTTTCTTCCGCTCGATTGTACATCAACTCGATGCTGTCGTTGGGGAATTTAATGCTATCAATAACGCTCACAAAATAAAATGAAATTTTAAATCAGCAAATAAACTCATTTTAACGCGGCATCAATCAATGCATGAACCATTTCGTATTTTTTTCATTATGATCACTAAAAAATGGAACGAGCTATTCTCCAAAAAAAGTTCATTACCACTATTCGATTATAATAATGTTTTCTCGTAACCACGCGAATGTAGTCAATGGAATGCGGCAAAGACTTGTGTTTAATAAGCTCTGCTCAATCTTTTAATCAAACGTTTTGTTATCAATATTGAGTATGCAGTCAACATGAATTCAAAGGACCAGGAATCGTGTTAATAACATCTGCTTCATGAAGTTCGTCGAGAATATGTGTTTTTCATTGTAATGCGGGCCTCTGTCATTGACATGCGTGCGTTCGCTATTGGCTTGCGCGCTTTTGCCATTGGTAAGCGTGTGTTTGCCGTTGAAATTCACGTGTTCGCTATTGGTACACGTGTGTTTGCCGCTGAAATGCAAGTGTTCGCTATTGGTATGCTTGTGTTTGCCGTTGAAATGCAAGTGTTCGCTATTGGTATGCTTGTGTTTGCCGTTGAAATGCAAATGTTCGCTATTGGTATGCTTGTGTTTGCCGTTGAAATGCACGTGTTCGCTATTGGTATGCGTGTGTTTGCCGTTGAAATGCACGTGTTCGCTATTGGTAAGCTTGTGTTTGCCGTTGAAATGCAAGTGTTCGCTATTGGTATGCTTGTGTTTGCCGTTGAAATGCACGTGTTCGCTATTGGTATGCGTGTGTTTGCCGTGGAAATGCACGTGTTCGCTATTGGTATGCGTGTGTTTGCCGTTGAAATGCAAGTGTTCGCTATTGGTATGCGCGTGTTTGCCGTTGAAATGTGCGTGTCAACCATATTGGTATGCGCGTGTTTGCCATTGTAATGCACGTGTTCGCTATTGGCATGCGCGTGTTTGACATTGGCAAGCGTGTGCACATGCTTGCTACTAACATACGCATGTTCGCTATTGGCACGCGCGTGTTTGTCATTGGCTTGTAAATGTTCGCTTTTGGCATGCGCGTGTACTCGCTATTGGCATGCGAATGGTTCCTTATTGGCATGCGTGTGTTCGCTACTGGAATGCATGTGTTTGCTATTGGAAGACTTGCGTTTGCCATTAATTAGCATGCTTTTGATATCGGTTAGCGAGAATTCACTGTAGTACGCAAGTGCTTGCTTTTCAGATGAACTTTACATGCTCATGTCGATCCAATACGCGCAATGATGTCGTGGGCAATAATTATTCATCATGATTATTCTGCGCTTATATTATATACAGACTTGCTCATAAAATAAAATAACTAATAACTTAATAACGCACTTAACTTCGATGATTAAAAATGGGTATATTAATTCTGAAATGCCACCATGATTAGCGGAAGTACATGGATGAGCATGCATCGCATTCATTTTACAGATATTTTTTATGCAAATATTATTGGAATTGAACACAGAAAGATTTGAACTGTGTTGACAAAAATGGTATACAAAATTGCGGACTTCCAAAAAATAAGTATTTTCAAATAAAATAAAATAAGAAACTTCAAAATAATTTCCCTTGCGTGATAATATAAAAAAAAATTTCTATCTCGAAGTCAGAAACATTTCCATTCATTTAAACTATTCAGTTTGAACGCATCGACTGTTGTAGTAAGGCTTCAGTCATTTCACAAATGAAGACATAAAAACTTTCAATAATTTCATTGAAAATCGAGCTGCAAAAACTTCTCTTGAAAATTAATAGTGAGTGTAAACAAGTGGAACGTTTTCAAACGTTGACTGCCTTTTATCCTCTGCTTCCGGCAGTTTTAATTAAAAAAATCGTATTTGTGCACCGCCGTAACCGTAAAAACCGTAAAAACTGCCACGCCGTATTCGTTTAATAACAAGATCCTAGACGCTCCGGACGCACAGGCGCGATAACAGAAAATATTCGTGGCCAATAATTGCACTTAGCAACATTGTGGCACTTTGAAAAACGTTAATTGTGGCATCATGTTCTGAATTAAATCACTTTTTGCCAATAGTTGTGTTTAGTGGCATCATTTCTGGTGATGCCTTTGGGAGAATCGGTTGAAGTGAACATTTTATAGAGAGTTAAGCGCTCTCACTGATAACAATTTCCATGTGTTTTTTTACTTCTGTTCTGATAGATCAGTATTTATACACGCTGAAAAGAATATGATTATTGTTAATTTGTGTTAGTAAACCAACTTTCATGGCATCAACTGATATGCAACTTTCCCACTTTACTTTATGCAGATTGATACTTTTTCATTGTAATTCAGAATTCTCGAATTCGAGTAACTCGTCGTTTTTTCACATAATGTAATGAAGAACTTTAACCAATTTCTTTCTTAATTCGGGATAGTTTTTCAAAATAAGGAATTGGCCCATTAACTTTCAGTAGAATAAGGAATTGTTTCGGCGTTATGTTTGAATAAACATTCATTTCATCCCTAAAAGCATTTCATATTGAAAAGAAAATAAAGTATCTCACTTGGAACAATGTTGCCAGTCAGTGAGCGCCATTTCCCGACTGAGGTCGTGCATGCTGAGGTCGTTCAAATAAAGTCCCAAGTCCCGCATTTCCTGCTGGTTGTTGATCCTGCAAGGTAAAGAAGATGCAAAATAGGTTGCGGCTAAAATTTCTATATAAAAATATTATAAAGCCGCCTAAATATTATAAAGACTTCCAAGACATTGTTTTCTTTCTCTATGTGTGAGATCGCGGTAACGCTCTATGATCGACTTGTTTCATGGGAATGTTTTATAAGCCGTATCTCAGTGGTGAAAGTTAGCCTTGCTGCCGAAGCTTCAGCACAGACAGTTAACATTGATATTGTACATAACATGGCGATCTGATCCGTAATACACAAACTGTTGCCAATTACTATCTCAGGGTATCCCATTGTGCTTATTTCCTGGTGGCACTTCAGTTGGAAAATGTGATCGCGGTTAATATTACTGCGGAATAAGCGACTATAATTGGAAATACATGCATGGAAATGCAGCACCGGATAAAAAAGTCTCACTCGACGAAAACCCCTCGATTGAGCGTGAAGATAAATTTCACAATATCGGGTGTCGAGAGGATAATAACATCAGCAAGTGCGGCAATTAATTGGAGCGGTAAAGTCGAAAAAATAATAAGTTTGTAGGATATCTCGCACTCCGTCTTGTGTGTTGGGTGAGGCTCTCATGGCGAGAAGAAGTATAAGTTTCGGATAAAAGCTCTAAAATACAAATAAAAAGAAGTCAGTATAACAAGCCCCTTCGTAGATTTCTTCTAGCAGTAAATTATTTATTGTAACCTTTCTGGAGAAAATTAAAAACTTGGTATTACACGATAATCCGTCAATGAGATCATAATATCATTAATGGTAATAGGCCAGCCAGAGGTAGAGGGATCGTTGATGCATATACCATGGCAAACTTTCTAAACAACATTTACAAATAAAAAGAATGCCAAGTGACAAATAAAAGAAAATTAAAAATATATAACTCAGTACTCACTGCAGTGACTGACAGAGAACGCATTTTCTCGTCGACGAAAACGTGAAGTCACGGACGGACGGACGAACGGATATGACGAGCACAATAGCGCCTTTTTTCTATAAATGATAAAATGAACTAAAAAAGCGAAATACCCTAAATTCATTGAACCTAATTTATGACTAAAATATAACAAGAAAATGTTATGTTTACTGACAGCGGCATGCAGAGGAACATGGCCATCTGATGGTCCTTGAGGATGTACATTTGGCCCTTGAGCAGCAGTCCCTTCTCGCCCTCGTGGAGCTGTTGGTCGCTGGACAGACTCCTGTTCTTCTGGATCCACTCGGACCTGTGGGACCTGCGACGCTCCAGCGACACTTGAGACGCGTCTCTGGCACGATATCAATATACTATCAATATTTTACATCAATATAATATAATGTAAATCAATAATATACATCAATATACGGCGATTTCAATCAATTTTATTCAACTTTTTGAAGTTCGGTCTCACATTAGTGCGGAAAAGATGTGGAAGTGCAAAAAACGATGTGCACGAAATTCGAGACCTCTAATTGATTCCTTTACGATTTCAGGGTCGTTTTAAATTTTTAAAAATATAACTCAGTACTCACTGCAGTGAGTGACAGAGAGCGCATTTTCTCGTCGACGAAAACGTGGAGTCACGGACGGACAGACAGACGGACAGACGGACATGGCGAGCATAATAGTGCATTTGTTCCATAAATGAGAAAATGCGCTAAAAATATGAAAAATTAAGTAAATATCCAGTTAGCACTTTCAGGCCACAATGGGCAACGATTATCATAAAAATGGCTTTAGAATTTTCAAAGCTCTTATTCATCATTTTCGTCATTAGATAATCATATGTAAATTGTAAAATATGCGATTTTCATAAGATTTTTCAAAATATATGAATAAAAGTCTTGTAAGATTTAAGGGAAGACTTCATTTCTGCCTATTTGCTGTAAATTAGAGAAATTAGTATTAACCCTATTTTATTATATAGCATGAGCTTTGCTTATCAACTTTTCACTTCAAATAAATTGATCATCTCGACAAATCCGATAAGCACAGGTCATCCACTCAATAGCCACTCACAGCTCACTTTGCTGGCCACTCAACAGCCACTTACTGGCTGCGAACTGACCTCGCTGATTCAGCTCGTAAGCCACTCAGAGTTAGCTCGCTGACTACTCATAAACAACTAACAATTCAGTTCTATGGCCACTCATTTAAGCCGCTCACAGTTCAGCTCGCTGGCAACTCAATGCCGCTCACAGTCCAGGCCACTCATAAACCACTCATTGATAAGTTCAGGCTACTAATGTACCACTCATTGATCAGCTTGCTGGCCAGTCATAAGCCACTCGTTAATCAGCTCGCTGGCCTCGCAAAAGCCACTCAATGATTGGCTAGCTGGCCACTCACCCGTATGGTCACTAAAACAAATAAAAAGGCACTCACTATTGAGCTCTCAGACCACTCGTTAATCACACACAGTTCAGCTCGCTGGCCACTCGTAAGCCACTCACAGTTCAGCTCGCTGGCCACTCAGCTCTGCACTGAACGGACACGCCATGGCGGAGAGCGACCCGACGCTTTTACTAGATGCTCCAGCGAACCCTCCCGTGAACCCTGACGTCGGGGGCTTGGGGTTGCATGAGTACCCCGGGGCTAACGAGGCCCTAGAAGATGACATTCCTCCATGAACCCCATCAGGAGGGGTTGGAGTTGACAGGGGGGAGGTGCCGCTGGTGTGGCTGCTGTTGTTATTGTTTGCCTTGATCCTAGCGACGACCTCCCAGGCAACGCGGTCGTGCATCAGCACCTTCAGGTGCATCAAAAAGATGTAGTGTTTCAGCATCTGAAGTGCATCAGCACCTTCAGGTGCATCAAAAAAACTTAGTGTCTCAGCATCTAAAGTGCATCAGCACCTTCAGGTGCATCAAAAAGAGTTAGTGTCTCAGCATCTGAAGTGCATCAGCACCTTCAGGTGCATCAAAAAGACTTAGTGTCTCAGCATCTGAAGTGCATCAGCACCTTCAGGTGCATCAAAAAGACTTTAGAAACACTTCTCATCATATCAATTTTTCCTAAGATTTTAGGTTGACGTTTAAACATTTTTTATGTGACACGGGCTTTACTTATCTGCGTAACAGCAAATTTCATTTCTCAGAAACTCAACATTTTTTACAGCATTGCTCTCACTAACTTCTAGGTTCAAGAAGTATCACGAGATCGCTAAGTAAGAATTGCAGGCCTGCCTCACCAGATAAACTAGTTCCTTAACAACCACGCTGGTCACTAACGGACATGTCTGCCAGGCGCGACCATTGGCCCCCAAATTTATTAGGTCATTCCTGGCCGTGCTGTAGTGACCCAGTCAAAGATCAAAAATTGCTCGAGCCCAGTCAAAATTCCAGGGCTTTTAGCCTCAGCTTTAAGAGCGTGGAGAGGGTTATCGGTCGTCACGCGTGAATATATTCCATTTTATGCTCATAAAAAGATATAGTTGCAAGGTAGACAGCCATGAACGACCGTCAGCCAACCACGTTGGGCTTACCACGCATGATTCCGTTGCCAGCTCCCAGCTGTGATATTTATCTCCCACCTGCTGAAACACATATTCCTCCATGCGGACAACAAATTAATAAACATCAAAATTAACAAGCAAATTTTATGGCACGGACGTTCGCCTTCAGGACTTCGGGACGCACCTCCTTCCACGAGAATTGCATGACGGGTCGGCGGATGCTGAAGTGGTCCACAAATTCTGAGCCGATGAGCCCCGCGCCCAGTAGCTGATGTATGCGGTCACCCGCCAGTCGCACGCGCAGGTCAGCGTCCATCACAATGCCGCATGGGAACAGCTGCATCTGAGCCACATAAAGTGAGGAATATTAATACCGGCAGATAAAATTTAAATGGCTTTAGTTGAGTTAATCGAAATAATATGCACTTGTTCTACTAATACATTAGGTGCCTCGTCCTCCTCATAGTTGTTTTTTTTAACCTAAAGCTACAGATAAGGAAGACTTCCTACATTATAAAAATGGGACGCACTTTCTGCACGTGGCACTGATAAGCCGAACTAAATCAGGAAGACCCACATAGAGGCCAAACATGAGTCGCTATTTGGACCATATGACTCGTTCAATACTCTGAGAGTATTTTTCATGGATGCAGCAAAACTGCAAGATCTTGAGCCAAGATCTAGTAATTCCTATAAGGATATATGGCAGAAAAGACTTTATGTACAGTTTGCGCTACTGACCTCGTCATGTGGTTGGTTGTACAAGCAAAATTATCGTTTTTATTGGCAGTTGTTCCAATAAATTACTTACGGACCAGACTAACCCACTCAATTACGCGGGGTGTCACTCAGTGTTTGGGTGTATGTCAGAAAAACCGTTTATGGTGTACCCACTATTCTAGCAGGTACGTCACGTGGCTTAATTTGACTATGTATTTTTAAATTTGATTTTAATATTTTCGACGCGCAAATGTACCTAAAACGGAACTTAATACAGCTGAAAACTAGAGAAAATAATGCGTTTTTTGCGTATATTAACTGTGTATTTTTAATATTGATTTTAATATTTTAACACGTAAATGAAATCAAAACGAACATATTAGTACAGCTGAAAATGCAAAGAAAACGATTCACTTTTTGAGCAAATTGATTATCGATTCTGATTTTGATATTTTGAACACGTAAATTTAGCCAAAACGCCATTATAGTCTTGAGGCTCCGTTCTTACCAAAGCAGTTGTGAAATATTTTCCGATCGCTCATTGCCACTTAGTAGCTCACATTTGAATTTTATTCATGCTCTTCAATTTTCCTTACGTAAATTTTACCCACGTCACAAGTTGATGTAAATGATATGAATTTCACTGTCTTCATGCAATGTCTTTGGATGGGCAGCTTCAATTGTTTCTTCATGATTTCATTGCGTCTCAGATCTCGACCCCGAATAAAATTTAATGAACTTTCTCCGTCTTAATAACGATCGCATATTTAATCAGTTTTGCAAGAATCAAGTTTGTTTTCCGCAAAATGCACGCATTAAAAAATCTGAGTGCCTGAGCGAAATAACGAGTTATTTATCTCCCGGCTCCCATAATGCCTGGCAAGGGCAGCTGCACGTGTCCAAGAGCGTTATTTAATGGCCATCGGAAAATCGTTTTGAAATCCTGGTTAGCGTCACAGGGAACGGCGCAAACGTTTGGTCGACATAAGACGACGCTCTTATTTTCTTACTTTCATCATCGTTGATCGATGCCGAGCAAAAAGCCGAGCAAAAAAGATTAAGCTGTGATACAATTGGCAAAAAATTAATTGGAGATCGGCCGCGCATAAGTTGTGCACTGAAGCCGTGAAATTATTAATTCTGTGATTTCTATATATTTTTTTCATATATTTGTATATTACAAATATAAAAATATAAAGCTTTATAGGCTTTATATTTTTATAAAGCTTTTAAAGCTTTATAAAAATATAGAGCATGAAGCTTGCGAGTTCGAGACCGCAAAATGCTGTGGATGTTCTGCGATGTTAAGAATCGGCGACAGGCCTACGGCCTAATAAACGCTGAAACCGCTATTATTATTATTATTATTATTATTATTATTATTATTATTATTATTATTATTATTATTATTAAATTATTATATTTATATATAGCTTCATGAGAGTTCGACTCCATTGAAATAGGAGCTAGGTATCAATTTTATTTTTTCCGTTCTTAATTCTGGCGTGAACTCTTATGTCAATTAAATAGCATTGGCCGTGGGGAGCGCAGGGCCAATAGCAGCTCCGTACGATTTTTCACGCAATAGTTCAGTTTCGCGTGCAAAAAATTAGTCATACCAGGATTTTCGGGATGCATAAATGTATTCTGCGTTGGATTTCAGAGTTGCACCTCTCCTATTTTATTATTATGTTGCAGGTCACCCTTTTAATATTATTAACCGAAGCTACATTTACTGAACTATATGTAACTCCACTCACCTATATGATGCATTGTATTCCAACTGCTGTCGTTGGAAAAATTTCTCAGAAATGTGAGAGCGCAACATCCTTAATCAAATATCATTGAATTCCAATGATTGATGTAGCGTCTCAGAACACAAGCAGACATTGGCAATTCTATTATGGCTGTCGGGATTTCATTTAAGAACATTTCAGCGACGCCCGAATTGCGGACAAAGGATTTGTCAAATCCGCGCCACTCTCCAGATTGCAGCAAAGCGCCTTGAACTGCTAGGCCAATTTGGGAACCGTCGATGTTGGAAGCGGGACATTCCATAGGAATTTGGTTGAATGACCTCGTTGAATTTCTGATTCCTGTCGAGATTAATTGTTGAATGCCAGTGCCAACACTTGGTGTTGTTTGGTGAGATGTTATTATTGGCAAACCACGCCTTCTTAGTATAGTGCTCGCAGATGTGGTCTTATTGATATAAGAAGGCACAATATAGTATGTTCAGTGAAGTTCGCCTGTACAATAGTGTCGTATGATCTTAGTTGAATGGTGATGAAAGTTATAGTATCTTCACTGTTAAGTGGTGTTCGTTTGAATAATAGTGTCATATGATCTAATTGAGAATAGTACTAATGATTAGAGTGTTCAGTTGCGTTCGAACGAGTACAATAGTGTCGTATGGTCTTTTCGTAGTGATGAGCGATATGTCGTGTGCAGTGGTGTTCGGCTGAATAATAATGTAGTTGGCCTGTGTAAACGTGGAGCTTGTGGGATGCGCTCTTGGAAAATATTCACTTGACATTGAATTATTTTTTTCTTAATCGCTCGACTGTGCCAGTTTTCGATTCATTCCAGCAAATTTTTAAAATTCCAGTCTACTATCGTAAACACATTCCACAATTTTCAGCAGTTTACGAAAAGTATATTATTTAAAAATTATTAATGAAGAACAATTAGTGGAAATTGATTTTTATTATTTTGCAATTGATTGATTGATTGATTTTTATAACTTTATTAACCTCACCTTTTGAATGTTTGTTTTATGGGTCCATGAAAGACAAAAAATCAGATTGACAACATCAGGTCGACCAAAAATCATCTCTAGTGTGGCAAATGGATAAGAATTGTAATCCCATTCACTACGAATTATTAAATTTCAACTCCCAGCTTTGGCCCCGACGCCCCACCCACTCATGAGGCAGGATTTAGTATCAAATTTCTACGTCGATGGCGAGAATAAACGACCGCCTACATCGCACTGAAGTTAATTCGATGGATGAGAGCGGCGGCCGTTGGCGTAATTGCAGGTTCGAGTTTTGTGATCGGTTAAGGTGCAGGTTCCTCACATTTACCCAATTAGCGAGAAGGTAGTCCATTTTCCGAGCACTCGAGGCTCTAATTGCTTTTCGAAAGCAATTATTCTTCAATTTTTCGAAGAGAAATCATAAGTGAAGGAACAACCCAATTTTTAAATCAAAGATACTCTTCATTTACTTTGAAATCATTTGTTCACATTCAAGTAATGAAATGAAGCTAAAATAGAAAGCAACGACAAGCAAAAAATTTCAGATCGTTAATTCCGATTCGATGACATGAACAAAACTGATCAATCTATTGCCTTGATGGAAATCTGCATGTTTTGTGCAGCCAAACTTCAGGCCAAAATGAGATTGTTACGATTGCCTCACTGCGTTAGTATTACTTATTCTTTTTAGTGATTTTGCTTGCAATTTTTTTTTTGTTATTTTGAATATTTATTTAAATTAGTTTATCTAAAGTTATTCTTTATAAACAAGTAGGTATTCACACCGCGTGTGAACAGAACAAATAGTTCTTCATTTAAGGGGAGCGTCTAGGGTAAAATTTATCTCGGCTATTTACGAACGGATCACTCTGAAACTTGATACACATATGTAAAATAGAATTCTAAGACATTTTTGTTCGTGGGAATTTTTCGAAAAAATGAAAGAAAACGTTATCATTCGATGCGTAAAGACCATATCTAAAACGCAACACGAGGGCTTTTAGGATTTCTCATTTTTGTGGGCATTTTTCGTAAATTTTTCGAAAATTTTTCGATTTTCCCCCCGCCACCCCCCTTTTGCGGAATAAAATCCAAACTATAACGAAATTAGAAAAACGCCCGTGTATCGTTCTAGATAATTTTGTTGCGCATCGAATGGTATATGTCTCATTGTTGTAGCTTAAAAACTCTAGGAGGAGATAGGTTTGCAGTGACAATATGTTAACTTTTCAGTAGAGCCCGTCAAAGTCCCGCGCGCATCGGAATAGGCACTCAATGTAGCAAGGATACAAAACTAAACGTTACTGGAGCTTGATTCCAGTCAAACCCTCCCTTTCATGATCTGTCGTGAACGCATAAATCAACGTACAGAGATGGTTTTGGTACCGTTGGATAGATCAGAATGTCAGCTTTAAGATGAGACTAAAAACCGGAAAAGCCGAAATCCAAAATTTTACCCTAGACGCTCCCCTTAAAACACGTATCGTTAGGTAGGATAGTGAATACGACAGTAGTCGAATGTAAATGGTCACACATGTAAGTCTTATTTCCGCTGTCATATGTTCAAGTCGATTGAGCCCATGTTCGTCAATCACTATTGTATTTTTCGACCCTTCGCGCACTATACATGTAAGCCACTATACGATTGAAGAAACTTCCATGTATTGGACACCACGTGGTGAAAGCACAAGCACGCAGCGCCAGGATATAAATTAATTAAGAATAATGCATCACTTTTCACAAGCTACATGTGAACCATAATTACTATTACGAGCAATGTGGCAGGATCATTCTTACTATTACATGCAGTGTGTCGGGCACCATAGTCACTATTATGTTCAGAGTGGTGTTCACCATAGTCACCATTACGAGCAGTGTGGTGTGCATCATACTCCCTATTACATGCAGTGTGTCGGGCACCATACTCACTATTACATGCAGTGTGGTGTTCACCATACTCACTATCACATGCAGTGTGGTGTTGGGCAAAGAAGGTCTGCTGAAGTCCACCTTCATCTTCTGGAAGTCCTGCAAGAAGTCTCGGTTATCGAAATCCAGCCTGCGGAAATACATAGAAATGCACAAACATATGAGCGTGGAAGCGGTCAAATTTATGTTTCCAAAATTGAACATTCAATTTTTCAATCTTCTCTCTTTCAATCTTCTTTCGGTGATTTAAAATCAAATTTTAAAATCTAGAAATAGGAAAATTTTGAAGGCACAATCAAATTGTGAATAATTAATTCCACAAAACCTTTTCATGTACTTAAAATGCCTATATTGTCCTAAAGAAAAGTTTCACTCTCCAACAAAGTGCTTAGAAATATTTTAAATTATGATATGCAAAACAACCTCCAAATTTAACTAAGCAACGATTACGCACTTCATGCATTTCACTTTCAATTGGTAAACTCGGAGTCACAAATTCGCTATCGCACAGTAAAACAAGACACGCAGTTGATGTGCCACGCAGCAGCTCACCTATAAGACACGCAGTTGATGTGCCACGCAGCAGCTCACCTATAAGACACGCAGTTGATGTGCCACGCAGNCATCACCAGCACCAACATCCTCAGCACCAACATCCTCAGCACCAACATCACCAGCACCAACATCCTCAGCACCAACATCCTCAGCACCAACATCACCAGCACCAACATCCTCAGCACCAACATCCTCAGCACCAACATCACCAGCACCAACATCCTCAGCACCAACATCCTCAGCACCAACATCACCAGCACCAACATCCTCAGCACCAACATCCTCAGCACCAACATCACCAGCACCAACATCCTCAGCACCAACATCCTCAGCACCAACATCACCAGCACCAACATCCTCAGCACCAACATCCTCAGCACCAACATCACCAGCACCAACATCCTCAGCACCAACATCCTCAGCACCAACATCACCAGCACCAACATCCTCAGCACCAACATCCTCAGCACCAACATCACCAGCACCAACATCCTCAGCACCAACATCCTCAGCACCAACATCCTCAGCACCAACATCCTCAGCACCAACATCCTCAGCACCAGCAACAACAGCCACTACAACACAATAAGCAACCGCCGTTACCTCATCAACCGCAGTAACATGAATAGCAACATCAACATCAACATCAAGAACAAAAGAAACAACTGCATCTTAACTGTAAAAACTGTGGTAAGAGTTTGCTGTGTCATAATCTGCAGGGGCCACTGAATTTTTTCTTCTCAGATAAGCTATTGTCAATTATTTGAATTGCTTTTATAAAATAAAATTAAAATTTAATTGCTCATATACTTTTGATGGAATCATTTATAAGGCTTGGGCGAATATGTTTTACAACTATTCATGCCTCAGAAATGGAAATATTTCAAGAAATACAATCTTCGCTGAACATTTTTCTTTCTGAATTTATCGGAATCGGCGAAGACATTTCGAGCAACTTTTCGCCAAAGTTTTGCGGACGCTGAAATTCCGCGGAGAACTTGACAGGATTTTGATGACAAAAAGCCAAGCAAAAACAGTACGTCTGTTTACTCATTTGTCCGTGTAAACTTTCAACAAACACCGTATGCGTGTTTACATACGGGTGTCCGTATCAACTTCCAGCACGGATTATCTTAACAATAATCCCAAGTGAGATATTTTATATTTATGTAATGCATTGCAAACTTTGTCTGATTTATAGCTTTATGAATTGCATATTTGATTGCGACGGTGCTGAGGGATTCTACCCTCTAGTACTGCACACGAACCACACACCCATCATATGAACTACACACAAAACACAAACACGCTAAAAACGCAATCTCACACAACGTCTACACACATATTTATATCACACACGCAAACATCACACACCCTTTAAAACGCATCCCACACACCGCTCACATTTACAAAAGCACGCATCTCATACACGCAAACATAGCTCGCATCTAGGACCCAGCCCCACACACACACACAAATAACGCAAAAAATACATGCCTAAAATACAGCCTCAAACATCGTATACACACAAAAACATCGCACACACCCAAAGTACTGCACCACAAGCTATATATAAACCCACACATCACACGCACTTTGCCCACACAAAAACACAGCCTCACCCATCTTAATTGCGCACTCACACACACATCGCAACCACCTAACACAGCCCACACACACCCCGTATACCATACACATATAACACACAGCCCCACACAATACACATCACACACACCTAACACACAGCCCACACACATAGCACACAGCCCCACACAAAACACATCACACACACATAACACACACCTAACACACAGCATCACATACATCCCCACATACCACACATCACATACATCGCACGCACCGATGACGTAGTGAGTGAAGCCGACGCGGCAGCTGCGGTACTGCAGCACGGCGCCCTCGCCATCGAAGCGCGTCACGATGAGGGAAGGTGAACGCATCTTGTGGAAGCTGCGAGGGTAGAATAGAGGGAAGGCCTCGTGAACATGCATTCAAGATATGCATAAGTTTATAGTAAATATGCAAGAGTTTAGAGGGCAACTTCTTATTAATGCAATTCAAATAACAGTATCAGTTTGATTCAAGGCCATCATTAAAACAATTCGCAATAACGTGATAATTTAAGGTGAAACACTTATTAATAATTTAATATCAATTAAAAAATTGGGACCAGTTACGAACAAACCATTAATATTTTTTTTTGTAAGTGCTCGGTAATATAAATTGAAAATAAAGGCTGATGGAGACACCCCCGATTAGGCATTAAGATTACGAATATAAATTTTCTCATTTAATTTCAAGGTCTGAGGACGGTAAATATTTGAATCGAATTTCAATTGCAAATGTCATGAAGTGCACTTCGGTGGAGCTTCAGTTCTGGCGATATTTGCCATTCATGGACACTGTATAAAGTATAATAATTGAACCAGCCATGATAAAACTGAATTGAATTACGTTATCTTATATAACATGAAGACTCATACACTGCAAACTGTTTTAGTAATAACTTTAACTTTGGAGTGAAACAATATGAATATGCGGTAGATAATTGTACACAAGTAGAGAAAAATATAACTCAGTACTCACTGCAGTGAGTGACAGAGAGCGCATTTTCTCGTCGACGAAAACTTGAGGTCACGGACGGACGGACAGACAAACGGACATGGCGAGCACAATAGTGCATTTTTTCCATAAATGAAAAAATGCGCTAATAAGGCTATTATGCTTCTACGAATGTAGTCAGATTCAGGAGAGATGTCAATTTTTGCAAGATTTGAGGACTTCTTTCATTGGCCATTGGAGACACCAGCTATATTAACGAGTTAATGAGGATTATAATACTCAACATGATTGTTAATAGGTTTGATTAATTGTAAAATATTGCTTCATAATATCAAAGTAAATGAAAACTTCATATGAGAACCAATCAGGACCATTTTCTGAAAATGAGAAACTGGAAATTATTCTAACAGGGCGCGTAATTTCACACATTTCGTGGCCTAGAAGTTAAGACGCTCAAATAAATTAACTTTCTATGGTGCATATATTGGTTATTTTATACCTTCAGGATCAATGTTTTTTGTATTTTGTACCAATGAGAATACTTCTACGGTGTTCCAAAAAAGTAATATCGTGTACAATTTATTCTGCCGGTGAAAGTCGATTCCAATTGAAATATTTTATTTATGCGAAATTTTAAGATATAAGGATATTGTCCGCCGTGCATAGGTATTTGATATCACTAGGAAAAATCGAGGTCAATTTTCCAGTGACCGCCTAAGAACCAATATTTTTATTTTTTCTCAGGGGAAGAAAAACTAAGAAAATTAGGGCAGTAAATTTTTTCGAAGTTTGTGCAAACACCCGTTGCCGGAAATAATATTTAACTCCTTGAAAATCACGAGCAAACTTCGCCAGTGAATTGCAAAAGCCGAGAAAATAAAACAAATGGCTGGAATAAAAAGGAATGGACTGCTGGCGAGATCATCTTAGAAGAAAAGAAGAGGAGCCGAAAATATGTCGTAATTTGAAGACAGAGATTCTTCGCAGAGAATTTTGAGTAAGGCTAATTTGAGTTTAAAGCGTCGTTGAAGTTTAGACGAGTCACCCGCTCAAGAGGTCCTGATCCTATAAGACAGAGATTCTTCACAGAGAATTTTGAGTAAGGCTAATTTGAGTTTAAAACGCCGTTGAAGTTTAGACGAGTCACCCGCTCAAGAGGTCCTGATCCTATAAGACAGAGATTCTTCGCAGAGAATTTTGAGTGAGGCTAATTTGAGTTTAAAGCGTCGTTGAAGTTTAGACGAGTCACCCGCTCAAAGAGGTCCTGATCGGGCATAGGGGCAACGCTGGGGTCGAATTCCGCTGCTTCCGAGTTACTTTCATCCGATCGAATGCCTTCAGAATGTCGGGACAAAACTCGATTTGACGCCCATAACGAAAGCATTAAATATGAAATCAAGGTATAATTAGATGCCTGATAATTCTATGGAATTAAATTTAAAAAGGAATTTAATTAATTTAATTTATTTAAAATAATTTAAACTTACTGTATGATAATTTGGGTGTTGTAGTAGGCAAGAAAGAAAATTAAATTTTAAAGAAAATTAATTTTAGGCTTTGTGTTCCAAAAACTTCAAAAACCATGCACTAGTGTTATTTTTAAGTTAGAATTTTTTCATGAATTCACGTTTATCGAGAATATTGACGTAAAGTTTAAAAACCCACGGGATATGATCCAGATCTCAACTCGACCTCATGGATCAACAATCCTCCTCGAGAAGCTCAGATCGCAACCCTTACCTAGAAACACTACCGACTTCCTTGAGATATCTATCACTTCTTGGTACAGTTCTGTCTATCTTGATCCCAGTGATCGACTAATCTTCTAGATCTATCTTGATATTGCGTCCCCAGCGGCAGGAAAGATGCATTGATCCCGAGGATTGAGAATGTATTAGGGATAAATAATGCAAATAATAGCCTCGCTGTGGCGAAGGCTCATTGAATAGCAAGCTCTTCGTGAATCGGTTTTGAATATGTTATAAAATTTGTACTCGCTCGTTGCTAGTTTTTAGCGCATTTTCTCATTTATGGAAAAAATGCACTATTGTGCTCGCCATGTCCGTCTGTCTGTCTGTCTGTCTGTCTGTCCGTCCGTCCGTCTGTCCGTCCGTCCGTGACCTCAAGTCTTCGTCGACGAGAAAATGCGCTTTATGTCACTCACTGCAGTGAGTACTGAGTTATATTTTTTATACATTCATTTTAATTTGCTATATTTTTAACCCACGCGTGTTGTTCAGATATACATTCATTATTCACTGATTGATTCTATTTCTTTAAAGACTGATTTTTCGCCCCTAAATTTTCGGAGCAAACCCCTACTTTATTTTCTTCATTTGTATTAGTTAATCTTCGTTTTCAACTCATTACTTATTCGTATTACTCATATTACATATCCATTTGCATAAATGAAATTATATTGCCAAGTTCCATTGGATGCTTCAAATGAACGAAAATATTTACACAGATTTTATTATTGGTATTTTAAATGCTAATTTTGCAATAGATATTGCGGATTAACTTTTATGCTCTAGTTCATGTATACTAACCAGTCGAGCATCGATTTCCCTGAAATTAATGTTTGTAAAGGATGGGGCATCCAAGAGACCAGCTGGCTTTCGCCCCCGTTTGTTGTTTTTAGAAAATCCCACGCAATGTAAGGCTGCTTTCGTTATTGTGCGTACAAATATGTTTTTTTTATATTTTCCTTTGTTGTTTGTTACTTAGATGCATTTCAACTGCAGATACCATAAACTACAAATATTGACTGTTTCTGCATCGTGGTTTTGTTTCGTATCTTGAGTAATCTCATAACATCTCCTTTTTTGTTATCGATGTTTTTTACTGTATTCAGATCTTTAAGGAAAACAGCGCCATTTTATTACTCATCAGGCCCTTGTGATGTTTTTACACTTTTTTGTATTAAGTTATTTTTATTGATGCTCATAGGAGGTTTACTATGATATCCAGATATTCGTTTTTGTGATTGGTTTTCCGAGTTTTAACTTTACCAAGAACTCGCGCCAGGTTCTCATACCGTTTATAGGATATAATTGGCGGTACTGTAGGGGAAGAATGATCGGAGATCTCATCTCCTTCGATCTCCTTCGATCTCCTTCGATCTCCTTCGATCTCCTTCGATCTCCTTCGATCTCATTCGATCTCCTTCGATCTGGTGCCAATCATTCAGTAAGGCTCGCCTCAGGTCGTTTATTGATGTTTGTGGGTTATATTTTGTTTAAAGAATAGGTTGCGTCGTTGCGACATTTCTGATTTGATTTTCCGCTTACGACCTCTTTGAGTTGCTCCAAGAAAAGCTTTTTCCCCGAAGCCTCTTTGTCTCAGGTGTTTCTGGAACATTGTTACATTTCCGTTTGTGCCTTAGTATTTTGCCCTTCACAAAGCCTTTCAGACAAAATGAGGAAAGAGCACATGAGGGCTCAATAACACTGGGACGCTTCTGTTGCTTTGAAATAAGTTTTGGTGTCCATAATTCCGTTCTTATGGAAGTTTTCTCCTTTATATATTGTGAGGTTGAGAACGTTTATCTCCCAATTACTGATTTCCATCGTGAATTTTAATGACTGGTGTATCATGTTAATTTCTCTAAAAAAATTTTTGAGATCACCATCACATGCTTCGCACAGGATGAAAATGTCATCTCTGTATATATGATACATAATAAGTTTGGGAATTTGGTCTACAAAGTTTCTCTCCAATGAGTGTAGGTATTCATAAGCAATCTCGGGTGAGTACCTAGACCCCTTGGCTAAGCTTATCACCCCCTTATGGAATGTTCCATTGAATTTCAGGAAGTTGTTTTCAAGAATCAGCTCTAGGATTTCCCCGAAGTCCATCGTATTGATTTTTTTAATTTCATATGGAAAAATTCTGGCACCGTACTCTTTCAGGTTTACGTCGATTGCTTCTATTAATTTTAATGGGATGTTAGTGTACATGGACACAATGTTCACTGACACTAGAAAGACGTTTGGGCCCAATTTAAGCGTTTTTGCGTTGCAGACTCGTATGCATTTCATGACTTTCGGTTCAGAGCCAGGTTACAATGCCTTGATTTCCTGGTTAAAAAAGAGTAAAACAACCATGACAGGGTCAAACGCCCATGCAGAATGTTTTTGCATTATGCTTACCTAGAAAGAAATGATCAGCTACAACTCATGCATAGTTGTGCCTTGTCACTAGTTATTTGGCCCTTGAGACCACTTATAGCCCCCAGAGGCACTTTTGTAATCTATATAAAACCCCTATTTACGATGGCCTAAGGCCTCGTCAAGGGCAGCCCTAGAGAAACTTCTTGAGGAATGTGACGAAAATAAACGACCCTCCAGAGACTTCATTAGAGGGCAGGCAATTGTGTAGGCCCCCCGGGCCTGCGCGGTTAATTACGCGGAGGACCAAGAGTTGCGAGAGTTCTTGGTGACCTACGGCTTGAGCGGGTCATTATAAGTGGATCATTTACGGTGGAGATAAAATTTTAAATGGGAGAATATTTCTTGGCCGAATAGCTGATTGTTTAGTCTTTAATGTACAAGTTTTGTTTGTTTGGGGTGCAGCTTTACTGTGCCTTGCTTATTCACGGCTGAACTAATATATATTAGCTGGAGTGGGGAGGATTTGCTCTCATCGTAGTAATGTCTGATTCGCAATTTTTAGTGACGATATGACGAGTTTCCCGGCAGAATTATGAAGCAAGTTAGCTAGGTTTGTTTCCTTTAAAATATTTAATTTTGTGATAGACTGAGACGCGAAACGATCTTGGGTGGTTGAGACTGTTATAGGTTGGGTGGTTGAACAGTTAGTTATAGAACTATCTTATAGGTTCAACTCGAGCAACTGCTACGCCCATTTCGTAGTCAATTAACTTATCGACCAACTCGGAAATGAAAACGTCGTGCCTCAGATGAACTTGACTAATTCTAATAATTCGGTACTTGAATATTTATTTAACTTCGCTATTTAAACAAGTACTCCGAATACCAGAGCACACAAATACATAATATTCGAATGTGTAAGTACCTGAACACATTACATTTGAATCACAACAATTACCTGAATCTGAGTTGTGCGTGCAGATTGTCAACCTCCTGCAGGAAGTGGCAGAAGTGGCGACCAGCACGGCGTAGAACCTTGTCGTACCCGTAGCTGCTGCAGTACCGCACGAAGCACCTGCAGCAATAAGAGAGAGTGTAGCTGCTGCAGTACCGCACGAAGCACCTGCAGCAATAAGAGAGAGTGTAGCTGCTGCAGTACCGCACGAAGCACCTGCAGTAATAAGAGAGAGTGTAGCTGCTGCAGTAGCTGCAGAGAGTGTAGCTGCTGCTTTACTGCATTTATAAATACACGTTTTTGAATGAAGTGGTGGAAGTTAATGCACTAGTTTATACGACACGGATGTAGAAGTGGATATGAGGAGATCACAAATGAAAGCGTAGCTCCAATAACATGAAAGTCGTCCTGTTTTAGTCTGTTCTTGTATTTTCACCCGTCAAGAAAGATCTCCAGGCTTCGAACGAACAATCAAAAGGTTTACCTCTCTAGTCATTAGGTAATGTCTTTTACCTGCCAATGAAGGCCGGTAATGCCAATAATATTCATATATTGTCGCCCTATGTGGTCGACCTCGCCTATGAGTACAGTGCAGGCCTCGTAAAGTCTTGTACAGTCACCTGCCGAAAAAGACCATGTAGTCCTCCTGGTCGTCCTCGCCTATGAGTACAGTACTGGCTTCGTCAAGTCTTGTACAGTCACCTGCCGAAAAAGACCATGTAGTCCCCCTGGTTGCCCTCGCATATATGAGCACAGTACATGCCTCGTCAAGTCTTGTACAGTCACCTGCCGAAAAAGACCATGTAGTCCCCCTGGTCGCCCTCGCCTATATGAGCACAGTACATTCCTCGTCAAGTCTTGTACAGTCACCTGCCGAAAAAGACCATGTAGTCCTCCTGGTCGCCCTCGCCTATGAGCACAGTACAGGCTTCGGCGAGCTGGGTGAAGATGTGGTCAGGGTACCGCACGTGTGGATCGAACACCGTGTTCTTCACCCCAGCGAACTCCAGCACCTTCGACCACAGAGTGTCCCCGTACTCTGCCTGGATCGTGCAAAAGAATAAGAAAGATGTTTGTGCTGCCTAGGTACATGTAGTTATGAATGATTTCAACCCAAATTGGTGATTCGAATATATTTTTCAAGTGTAAGAAGCATCATATGATTTTAATTTCAAACAATTTTAGTTTAATGACAACATTGCCGAATTAATGCAGTAACCTCCAACACTGACGTGACTACAAATTTTTCCTAATCCATAGAAATCCGGAAATTTTGTTTTGTTATAAAGAAGACGCCTTTACATCGGATATTAAATCTTAGGGAAGTAATTTGTTCCATAAAATTGACTATTTTTTACACTTTTGTAACCTTGGCATATTCTTCACACTTTGATAAAACTTACAACTCCAAATGTCTAGAGACATCGTTTAATTATCCTGAAGTATAATTCAAATAATTTCAATGAGAAATAAAAAAATGAACTACATTTGATTAAACTTGGCACAAAACAATCACTCTGTGATCAGTATTAGAACGATTTCATTGAAAAATAAATTAACTACTTGGAAATTAGAGCTGCAGCTCAGGCATTAATTAACCAGGAGGGCTATTAATTGCAGCAGTGTTCTATCCGAAATTACGAGCACACCAAACATTTTAAAAAACTACGACTCCAGAAAGTGAAATCCGAAACAACTCAATAAATTTCTCACCTGTCCGAACTGACAAGCGCTGAGAAGCAGCATGCCATACATGGCGCAGGTTTGATCCGAAGCTCTTGTCCTTTCAGTAACTTTATCTGGGATACAACTTGGCGACGGAGCTTGTCCCCTGTAACTATCTTGCCTAGGATATACACATCCCACAGATTTGGATTTCGTCAGATCAAAAGTTGGGAAATGTCGATCAAACGAGGAGCCTCTGTTCACGCTGCTCAAACACCTTTGTGAACCGATCTCTTTTTGAATCGGTAATTCTATCGGTTGACAGCCAAGTTTCTTTGCGTTATCGTCCGATTTTGTGCGACGATAAAGGCTGTCAAATTTAGGACTGAGATCAAACTCTTGAGAAGTTTCCCTCGTTACATCTTCCGGTTTATGCTCAATGACTTTAGGTCTTCCGATGATTCCGAGCTTTCTTCGCCTTGCCGCTCGGTTAGAGATTTCGATTTTAGGAGTTTTTAATGAGTTCTCCTCTACAGCACAAATCGTCCTTATTTCCGGTAACGGTTGAGAAAGCTTCCTATCTGAGTTTTTAATTTGGATGGAAATGTCGCTGAACGGGCAACGAATTACTGTTCCTGCTGATTCCTCCCTCGGAGTGTCAAGTTGGAGGTAAACTTCATCAGCTAATTTATAACCATCTGAGACTGGCCTTTGCTTTATCTTTACTCCATTCACTTCATTACTCTCTTTCAATTTCTTTGCACATTCTACATCGTCTGTAAACAGTTCTACTGGCTCGGTGAATTTGAAGTCAGTGATTCCATCCACTGAAATAGAACAAGTTTCTAGATCCGCCAAAACCTCCTCTGTGTTAAGTGGAAAAAGTGGAGAAAGCTCTTTGGAAACTCGGCGATTTGCTGATGTAAAATTGAGAGACGATGGAGCCTGGCATATTGGGGGGAGGTCAGGGTGGTCGAAAGCCCCCTCTACTCCCCCCTTTAAAGTCCGACTTTTCTGAAAACTATGAACGACGGCGATGTTCTTCTCGTATCTGCTAGAATTATCCGATTCTTCGTCGTTGTCTCGGCTCTTCTGAAATCTGGAAGTAAATGAAGATATCATTAGAGCAAAACTCCTAACTTTACCGTTCAATTAGTGCTTTTTTGCATTCATTAGTGGAAGAAAGACGGTAAAATTTTATTTTCTCAACGCGCCATGGAGCGAGTCAGCCAGAATCACAAGTTTGAATGATTTTAACTGGGAAACATTAACGGATGAGGAAACTGGCTTGCCATCATTGCGGGCATCTTTTCGTAACTTGAAGAAGGTTTGAAAAATTCATCTAATGTGCAGGAACTTATTTTAGTTTTTTGTAAATCTTCTAATTACAAAGGACTGAACTTTCGAGGTAGCAAATTAAATAGATATTGTTACGATGTCGAGCGGCTTCTATATTATTACTTTCGTGACTGTTAAAGCCAGCGGATCTTGACTCAAATAATGCGTATTTTCGAGAGTTTTTTAGCGAGCGGTGACGTAGCCTCGCGATGTCAACATCGCGCTTGTAGAATTCCAAAAAAGTCTACAATTTTCTTAATGAGTTCACGAGCAAACGTCAATATCGCAGTCCGTACTGTAAATTTTGCTTTAAATTACTGTATCAACACATACATAGTATGTCTTCAATCTCATATCATACTCGTTCGCAGATGTACATTGATTAGACGCATATTGCACAAATTTAGTTAACTGAGCATCAGCATTTGTAAACTTTCTTCTACACCAATATATAAACTTACTTCTGCAAGGAAACGTGTACGTTTACATCCACGTATGTAGACTTGCATCAATAAATTCAGATGATCATTGACATCTTAACGCTAGTTCCGGCACATTCATCCTTGCACCGATGTATTCATCAATGCATCAGTATATGCTTGCGACACTATATAATAACCGAGGAATAACCTAGCCATATTATATTTATCCTTGCGCCTTTGTTATCACCGTTACCTCATTATGGTCTCCCTGTAACACTGTTTTATTATATGCTTCAATATCTTTGCCCATAACTCAACCTCGCTACATTGTATTCACCCTTGCCTGAATATATTCATATTACCATATTATATTCATCCTTGCGCCAATGTAATCACCGTTATACCACATTATGGTCTCCCCTGTAACACTGTTTTATTATATGCTTCAATATCTTTGCCCATAACTCACCTCGCTACATTGTATTCACCCTTGTCAGAATATATCCGTATTACCATATTATATTCATCCTTGCCCGCAATGTAATCACCCTTACCTCATTATGGTCTCCCCTGTAACTCTGTTTTATTATATGCTTCAGTATATTCGCCCATAACTCACCCTCGCTACATTGTATTAACTGTTTTTAATGAATAAAATTAATAAATCATTTTTGTTGGAATGGTGAGTGTGGGAGGCCTTGAATTCACCCTTGCCAGAAAATATTCACCCCTGCACTAATCAGAACTGCATTACGCAAGGACCCTGTTTAATCACCCCGCCCGGCTGTACCCGGTCAGCAGCGTTGCGTGCGTCACTATGACCATCACGTGACATCTTCACATATATCAATTACGATCATCTTGAGCCCTATTCATGTACAGAAATCATGATCATACCCTGACTCTTTAATGTATAGTTAATGATAAGTTCTCAGTCGCCTGCAGTCGTATCGTAACCAGATCCATTTGTGGTGACCTTAAAATACATTCTAATTGATTGGTGACCTCAGAGAGAAGCTTAGTTCAATCAAGGGCAGATTAATTGGTATTGATTTCATTGGCGACCTCAAATTGAATGAGTGTTCAATTTATTGATGATCTCATTATCGGTATCTAAATTATTGATGATCTTAAAGTCTTCATCGGTTATTAGAAATCTAATGACCTTAAATAATCTCATAAGTGTTCCATTGATCTCAAATAAAATAAAAAATTTTACTTACAGCTGAAATAAAACTTATTATTAATTGTTATTATTTGAAAGTACTATTCACGGTTCCGATTACGTACATCTGTAGTACGATACACTCATTCCATCTTTGACGAATTGATTAATAAATTTCTGACTTCGGGGGCCTTTACAATCAACAGTATTTCAGAGCTTGTAACTCCGTCAGCCAATCACATTGGCCAAATATACCTTAACGTTATTTCTGACAGTACGGCCAATGATATACAGGAAACATCTCAAGGTTTTACTTCGATTCTGTTAAAAATATAATGAATCCAAGATTAAATAGTTTTCAGATCAAGTAACAGAAGGAAACTCGAGTCAACTTTTATGCTGCATTTAATTCCACTCTTTATTTCAGTTCGACGATCCCTCAAGAGAAGCAAACTGAATTTTACTGCTTGCTGCATAATTCCTTGATGCCCGTGTTGACTCAAACAAATTCCCCTCGCTTGTTTTCGCCACGCAAAACTACCGATGTTTTTTGTGCTTCTTCATCCAGCTTTTTTTATCAAAATTTTGCATCAAACATTTCCTCCGAACAACAACTGCGCCACAAATTCCTTTCAGTGGGACAGTGCAAAATTGTTTATATTGTTTACAATTTACATTTAACTGATTGTTAATAAACCAAAGTCATTCAATGATCAATCAGTTGTCAAAAATTTATGTGTAATATAAATAAATTTATTTTAATTGAGCGTTCTTTAATTACGATAGAAAGATTTGTGCTCTAGCCATTGTAGATATTGTGAACTTTATTTATTCTTTACACTGACATTACATGTAACTAATATTTGAAGTAAATAAATTTTAATATCATTTGTGCGTTTCCCACGAGATAATCTGTTGAATTTTAGTAACTTTTTTCTATTTTAATCTCAATCTCTGTTTATTTTTATGCATTTATAGGCGTCAAACGAACACGATTGTCTAAAGTATGAAGTTATTGAGAACTTGATATTGAGTAATTGAGTAATTATTGAGTAATTATTGAGTAATTGAGTTATTGAGTGATTTGTGAAAAATTAAAACAACAAGCTAATTTTTACGTGATAAAATGCCGAAATTTAACAAATTATCACAAATAATTTACTTTCGTCCAATTATTTCTCAACTAATCAAGTGAAGACCACTTTTATTTTACTGCCACACTTATATACATACTACCTCATTACATCACTCGCGGTGAACAGTCCTCAACTATTGTCTGCATGCAATATAGGATTTCATCCTTTTTGATTAGAGAATCTCATATATGCGCCTCCTGCAGCTCGTCAAAGACAGGTGTGATGGGGTCGATCTAAACACCGAGTATTTCAAACAACTACAGTTCAGATTTTGGGCTCAATACTCATTAATCATACCTATATCCTCCATGCCCTGCCATATTGCCAAAGAAGATTCTGCCTGCTCGGCCGTGAGCAGAGAAAGCCTTCAGTAACTATATTTGAAGTGGCCGGTTAAGTTTCAGCCATGAGGCCTTCAGTGTGAAAGAGGCAATTGAATTACAGTCATGAAAATAAAGTACGTATGATGCCATATATTAGGAAATATATGGAGTACCCTAGAAAAATTATCAGCTTTCCTGAAGAAATACCTTTGTTTGAATGCATGGAAGGGAAACTTGAATTTTGGCGCTGGCCACAAAAACAAGTTCGCCTGTCCTACGACTGGGCGGACATTTTTTTGAAGTTAAATCCTCGAAAAATAGCTATATGTGATGTAAAATAACTTGTTTATACACTATAACACATTCTTCATCACTAATAATAAATATGTTTCACTTACTCATATTTTTTACCATTTTATGATAGTTTTTTAAATAAAAGAGAGAAATAAAAAAATCTACCTGGTGTTAAATTTCGAACCAATTTTACCCCAGCCTTCGGTATTTTTCGTTGCTAACCACCTGCAAAACCTAGAAAAATACTTGTGAATCTGATGAGATTGTTTAATGAAACTTAATCCTTGAATCTCTGATGAGATCCAAGAGCTTTTTAAATGATTATTGCTTGGATCTATTGACATCAGACCGTTACATAAAAGAAAGCTAGCTTCATTCAAATGCTTGGTCTGCTGCTTAGTGCCGCTCCTCCAAACAAAATACAACTGCTAAGATTATTTTCATCGTAAGATCGAATCATGAACGCGGCCACAGACGCATAGGGTATTAATAGTTTTTCTTCCATTAAAAAGTTGTTATTTGGACGCTTAGAAAGACTCAGGATAAACAAGATAAGATTTTTGATGTTCATTGATATTCGGCTCACTGCTTCGCCCATGAAGACCTCATTTCAGAGACCAGATTGCCGCGGCACCGCCAGTGCGCTCTAAGAATTCTCAATTTACAACTTCTACATCTAAAACTTCGCCAATTGTGCTCTAATAACATTCGATTTAACAAAGTAAGACAAAAACGTAAGGGTAGACTTCTCATTTTTAGCCTTATCATCACGACCAATCTGAAGCTCGGCCTGTTCTAGCCTTAAAAAATTGTATTATGAAATAGAAAGATTCGAGATTTTTTACTATCATTGTCATTCAAGAGTCAATGATTTAATAATTCAAGTCTTTAAGAACTGTATCAATCAGCTACTTCATACCCTGAAAGGAATGAATTCTAAACTCATATTCAATACACCAATATCCGTCCTGCATGAGCATAAACAAAATTGAATGACTGCGCATCCAGTAATATATTGCGTCATATTAACAAACGCTCAGTACCATGTCAAAACCATGTCAAAAAAACCATGTCGACTATGTCAAAAAATTTTACCAGGTATGGGAAAATTACCATTATACATTTCATGCCACGCAATTATGCTATAAGCTGTTCTCAATTACAATAGTATAGTAAACATTATTATATTTCATAATTCCAGCTTTTCTAAACTTAAATTTTTGTTTTCGCGAGCTAAATGTTGAAGTCTGATGCGCAAATCACAGAAATTTAATTATCTGGAACTGCCGATCCAAGCCTCGCCGATGAGTGAACGCACGAAGAAAGAAGAATTTTTTTAACGTAAACCGAAACCTTTAGGAGAACATGAAACTGCAGGAAGCTGCACTTGAGAGGGTTTGTGAGGGTAATTGTGAGGAGCCAGCCACCCTCACAAGACCCTTTTGTTCGCGGTCGTCAATCCTAGGAGAAAATATAGCGTAAGTTATCAGCGTTCTCATCACTCATACCCCATCACTCATACCTCATCACTCATACCTCATCACTCATACCTCATCACTCATACCTCATCACTCATACCTCATCACTCATACAACCCTACTCTCACCATCTACAACCCTACTCTTACCATCTACAACCCTACTCTTACCACCTACAATTCAACATCTATAAGACTTTTACCTCCACAAAGTCCATAAAAGCACAGACCACAATTAAAACATTAAAACAGCTGCATTTTGGAGCTTAGACCGAGACGGCGCTACGCATATAAAAATATTCGTTACGTTAGCATCATATGTGGAAGTTCCATCTTTGTTATCGTCTTCACTTTGTTTGTATTCTAAAACCAAACTGAAGTTTTTTAGTTTGTTTGTCTTCTTCAGTTTTCTACAGCGCAACACGCTCCCACTACTCGAACGCAACACGTACGCAGCAGTAAAGCGCAACACGCATGCAGCAGTACAACGCAACACGCACGCAGCAGCCCAACGCAACACGTACGCAGCAGCACAATGCAACACGCACGCAGCAGCACAACGCAACACGCATGCAACAGTACAACGCAACACGCACACGCATCAACTCTCTGCTTGAGGCAATTTTTCACTCCCAATTTAAGTTGCTGTTTTCTTTTACGTTTAATGCAGGAAAATTCACCCAGAACGTTAGGAACACACTATTTATTTATCGATGAAAATAAGTAAACTGCATGCAAATAAGTTTAGAGAATTAGTATTGAGCTAAGTCCTTGGCCCAATTGGACTCAATTACTCACTCGCCCACCTGAGGTGAATAAGGAAACGCCTCCTTGACTCAGCCCAGCACGACACTTGAATCTCTTATTCATCTTCGTCCACTCCTGAATTATCAAGTATATATTTTGGGCCTTTACCTCTCCAGCAGCTGCCACAACAACAGCGTTTGAGGATTTGTTTCAATTTTTTAAGACGCTTCAATATTTTTCAACTGTTACAAGTTTCAAACAATTTATTTAATTCTGCATTTTAATATCTCACACGGAAATGTTTCCAGCTTTCTCTGCTAGAATTAAAGCCACGGTCAAGAAAGTTGCCACCATTTGCGTGAATTATTTATTTAAGTAATTATGCCAAAACTCGGCTATTCTTTTGTGCACGCTTGCATGGTCCGCAATGGCATCGATCAGCGTGAAGATGCTGCAGCACTGATGCTGCTGCAGTGATGCTGCTGCAGTGATGCTGCTGCACTGATGCTGCTGCAGTGATGCTGCTGCAGTGATGCTGCTGCACTGATGCTGCAGCACTGATGCTGCTGCACTGATGCTGCTGCAGTGATGCTGCAGCACTGATGCTGCAGCACTGATGCTGCGCTGATGCTGCAGCACTGATGCTGCTGCACTGATGCTGCTGCACTGATGCTGCTGCACTGATGCTGCAGCACTGATGCAGCATCTGTAGCCACCAACAGTCCCGGCGTCCGCAGCAGCGGACAGCTGTAGTGCCTAACTGCTTAGACCGCCTCCTGCTAATCGCCTCTGCGAGCTTCATGCCGCCTCGCTTTATGCAGCAATTAGTAAGGTCGCTCTGGCGTTCTCAGGCCAGGTTGTGCTCATTCGCTGGTTTACTGAGGAATGATATTCCCGGGGGACGTTATTTTAGGCGATATTATTCTGAGGATATGTTATTCTCATGCAATATTATTGTCATAAACAGTGATATTATCCCAGGAAGTTTTTCAATAACGTTGTTATTCTCATGCAATGTTTTTTTCACTCGATGTAATTCAATAGTATTATTATTTTCAGGCAATGTCACTATCACTCGATGTTGTTAATATATGTTTTATTTCTCATCAATGTTATTATCACTCTATTTTTCAACGATGTTATTATTCTCAAGCGACATAATCCCAGACGACGCACCTTCCTGTTTCTCTTCAAAAGAAAGTCTCACCATTAGCGTTTGCCGCACACTTTTACCACGATCTCACCATCAGTGGCGCTGCCCTGTAACTGCCTAATAAACTGCCGCTACAGTAACATCGTGTGCCCGCTACTGCCACCACTACGCAGTTTTCCTACGCAAACTGCTGCTATTGTTACGTGACGTTATTGCAATAATCGTGGCAACTACATATTTGTTGTTTTATTGCCCAGATATTGCATGACTTCATTTTGTGAACTGGTGTTGATATTCATTGTGAGTTTTCGTTGAACTCCTGTGACGTTGCAACCATTATTGCTGACATACATGATGAGTTTCCGCTGAATTAATAGGACTGCTACAACCATTACTGTTGACATTCATGATGAGTATCCATTGAATACCAGTGACTGCTACAACCATTATTGTTGACATTCATGATGAGTTTCCGTTGAATTAAAAATGACTGCTACAACCCTTACTGTTGACATTCATGATGGGTTTCCGTTGAATTAATAGGACTGCTACAACCATTACTGTTGACATTCATGATGAGTATCCGTTGAATACCAGTGACTGCTACAACCATTACTGTTGACATTCATGATGAGTATCTGTTTAATACCTGTGAATGCTACAACCATTACTGTTGACCTTCATGATGAATTCATGTTGAAATCTTGCGACTGCAATTTCTATGTAATTTCTACTGCCTTCTGCTAACATCTGATGCCTTCGTAATTTGACATCATTCGTTTACCTGACGAATGTTGAAATTTCTCTTAGTAATATATGTAGTAATCATTCTCGAGGTCTGTAAGTGGATTTATTTGCGGCCATTTATTTGGCTCTTACAGAAAAGAGCGAATTTTATTGTATTTATCCCCTGTTCGCCACGGTTAGAGCATTTGTTTTTAAATACGTTCATGTTAGTGTTTATTCAAGCGAAATAAAATCATGGCAATGCGATACATGGCATTCTGAGGAGACGCTTTTCGTATTCAATATTTGGAATTACGTTTGATGATTCAGTTTTACAATTTTCCCCAGACAAAATTTGCATAACCGGAAGATACGTCATTTAGTTTTGCCCAAGATTAAGTAGAAAGAAATTAGACAAAGAGAGGAGAAATATTAAACTCGTACCACACCAAATAAGATATTCGTAAACAGGCCAAATACGATTTTCGCAAACTAACCAAATAATATATTTGTAAACAGACCAAATAAGATATTCGTGAACTGACCAAATAAGATATTCGTAAACAAACCTAATAAGATATTCGTAAACAAACCAAATAATATATTTGTAAACAGACCAAATAAGATATTCGTAAACTAACCAAATAAGATATTCATAAACAAACCAAATAATATATTTGTAAACAGACCAAATAAGATATTCGTGAACAGATCAAATAAGATTTTCGGAAACTAACCAATTAAGATATTCGTAAACAGACCAAATAATATTTTCGCAAACTAATCAAAAAATATATTCGTAAACGAGCGAAATAACCTAGTCGTTCATAGGCCGAATAAGATTTTCGTGGGCATTTTCGTTTGCAATCGTACTCAAGCTAAATAATATTTAAAAATCATGCGTTTATGAAGGCCAATTAAGACATTTTCTTTTAAGCAGATTATTTCGCTTGTGCACGCCACATAAGATGATTTATTTCGTGGTAGCATGTAAACAATATGGAAGAAGTCTTGGCAATAAAATGCACCCAAACGAGTCTATAAAACAGAGCCATTACAGGTCCTCAAACAGGACCATTGTAGGTAATCAAACAGGACCGTTGTAGGTAATCAAACAGGACCGTTGTAGGTAATCAAACAGGACCGTTACAGGTAATCAAACAGGACAGGTCATTGCAGGTCAATCAAACAGGACCGTTGCAGGTAATCAAACAGGGCCGTTGCAGGTAATCAAACAGGGTCATTGCAGGTCAATCAAACAGGGAGGACCATTGCAGGTAATCAAACAGCGCCGTTGCAGGTAATCAAACAGGGCCGTTGCAGGTAATAAAACAGCGCCATTGCAGGTCATCCAACAGGGTCATTGCAGGTCGTCCAACAGGGTCATTGCAGGTCATCCAACAGGACCATTGCAGGTCAATTAAACAGAGCCATCACAGGTAATCAAACAGGGTCATTGCAGGTCGTCCAACGGAGCCATTGCCGGTCAATTAAACAGCGCCATCACAGGTAATCAAACAGGGTCATTGCAGGTCGTCCAACGGAGCCATTGCATGTTCTCAAACAGGGCCATTGATCGACAATGGCTGAAAAATGCTTTTCTATACTTTATCTAATTCAATCGCTTGAAATTTTGACTTTCTTTGTAAATCCCGATTGTTTTCATGACAGAAATGAGATGTTAAACTCATTAACGAACATGCAGTTTTCGTGAGTCCATTCACGAATTTTCTTCCCTCGTGATAATTATGAATAGATATAATATCGGAACTATCCACTACAAAAGAAGACATGATAAATTTTAATTTGGAGTAGTAATTGATTCAGGTGGCTTTAGAAAAATAATTTGAGAAAATTTTTCATCCCTTGCAAATACACCCATCTTGTAGTGCTCCACTAAGGGATAAGCTTTTGCAATGTTTTACTTTAACTATCACTTTCACCGGTTCCACCATTCATTAAAATGAACAATTAAAAATTATTTGTGTCAACAATTACAGTTTTTTATCAGTATCCATTTAGCGTTGTGTTGACTGTTGATACAGAAAATGTCCAATCATGATTATATACTTACCTCGAGGCAGAAACTTGTCAGTTTCTTGGAAGTTGTTATCAAGGCCCTCTCAATGATAATATATCGTCCAAAAACAAAAATTGGTCAAAAATTACGATAACGCAACCTTATCTCTCTTCTGTTATCTATTTGGATCACAATAAAAAAAAAGATGAATATAATTCCAGTACAATTTACGAAGCACCATGGCTGATATTTTAGGATATCACTTTAAATTCACAGTGGTGATAAAGTAAGGCGTTTTTCAAGTTAATCACTCAAAAATATTGAAATATTTTCTGGTTGAAAATTATTTACTTTCATATGCGCTTAATTCATACGCGCGATTCTTAATTCATATGCGCTCTCGTTAAATCGCATTCCTCATTCTGGCTACTCGAATAATCGGATACCTTATTTCTCTTCAGTAATGTGAACAAATTTTTCGGGTCAATAAGCTAATGTAAATTCAATTAATTTTATTGATATTCATATAGAATGTTCTCAAAAAACGTTTTTCCTACACTGGTTTAGTCAAAAATTAAAATTCAAGAAATGAATCTCAAAGTTTTCTTCCTTAACGTTAATTCCTCTCAAATTTTAGGCAAGCAAACAAGGTGTGAGCGCAGTGGCCCCACCTGCACGAGTGGCGTCACTCTCGATTAAGGTGCCTTATATAGGCGAGGGCCGCTCTGCATCTAGTCTGATTTTGCACAATTGCGCAATATGCCCGTGGATTAAATCACACCTTCCTTGTTCACTACTGGTGAACTTTTCACCTTCACTTATCATCACCAACGCCGATAATATGCTATGTATTGTTTACTTATTGATTTTTTTCTGTCGTGAAACATAAAGGCGAAAAAACGTATTCAAATTACTTTATAGTTTAGGTGAACTATATAATATCACAATGATTACAATCAATTTTCTCGCGCACTGCTTGATAAATAAAAATAATATAATCAACCCAGGATTATGGTAATAATCTTAATCAACCCAGGTTTATGGTAATAATCTTTATCAACCCAGGTTTAGGGTAATAATCTTAATCAACCCAGGTTTAGGGTAATAATCTTAATCAATCCTGGTTTAGGGTAATAATCTTAATCAACCCAGGTTTAGGGTAATAATCTTAATCTACCCAGGTTTATGGTAATAATCTTAATCAACCCTGGTTTAGGGTAATAATCCTAATCAACCCAGGTTTAGGGTAAAATCTATGCACTGGTATAATACAAAACTGAGCCGACGTCTGGAAAAGAATCGTAGCTTTAGGCAAGGCGAAGCTCCCCTGAGGGTGGCTGGAAATATCCTTAACTGAACACAAGGGAACGATATCTTGAGCTTGGGCGCTTCACGTGAAGAGAGGCTCGAGTAACCGGGGCTTGTTAACGCCTTCGTCTGGTTTATTAGTAGTCAAGTTCAATACCTTATTGTTATAGCATAGTTTCATTTTACATTGAAAACGGAGACTAGATTTACCTGAACTTCAATTCTGAAATTATACCTGGACTTAAACTTATAATAGATAAAATTTAAAGGAATTCATTATATAATTTTTGTATTCCTTCAACCTTTTCCCCGGCAGGAACGTTCTAACACATTTTCACAAAATGTTTTTTTTCTTCAGTCGTCGACGAGTTTGCTCGTCCAAAACTTTACATTCAAAGCATACTCGCTTTTAGGCTACATGCATACATTTAAGCCTAGGTTAACGTGTGAAACCTGTATTCTCTTTAAATCTTCAATAATTAAATCGTTTTCCCAATTATAAAAAACTTTTTCTTAACAGCATGAAAAATGAAATAGAAAAATAGAATTTAAATAAAAAACTTAGTCTGTGAAAGAACAATATTAAGAAAAAAAATTAAAAGGGGATAAATCAGATATGTATTCTCAAATTACACCACGTCCAGCAATCTAGATTCCAATCAAGCGTGTGACCTGCAAACCACAGAGAGAGGTCGCAAATTAAACTTTTCAGCAATTGTTAGGCAACAAATTAAAATTTAAATTAAATGCTCGGCTTGTAATGCAACTTTCGATCCAGCGCGTTCCCGGAAATTCAGCTATCAATGGAGCGCGTGGACGGAAATCCAGCTATCAATGGAGCGCGGGGCCGGAAAGCCAACTATCAATCGAGCGCGTGGTCGGAAATTCAGATATCAATAGAGCGCGTGGACGGAAATCCAGCTATCAATGGAGCGCGTGGACGGAAATTCAGCTATCAATGGAGCGCGTGGCCGGAAATTCAGCTATCAATGGAGCGCGTGGACGGAAATCCAGCTATCAATGGAGCGCGTGGACGGAAATCCAGCTATCAATGGAGCGCGTGGCCGGAAATCCAGCTATCAATGGAGCGCGTGTCCGAAAATCCAGCTATCAATACAGCGCGTGGCCGTAAATCCAACTATCAATAAAGCGCGTAGCCGGAAATCCAGCTATCAATAAAGCGCATAGCCGGAAATCCAGCTATCAATATAGAGCGCGTGGCCGGAAATCCAATTATTGATAAGAGTGCTGGGCCACACAAAACACTGTAAACGAAAGAGCTGTGCTCGGTTTTTTCCTCAATCTTCATCCCCAGCAGCTGGAGACATGTTGCTCAGGCTTCTAATATATCTTAAACAAGTGTGTTATCAAACAATTATGGTGTTATTGAGAAAAATTGTTTTTATCTCTACTTTTGCTTATTTCAGGTTGAGTTCGATAATATTTTGTTGTTGTTTACATATAAATTTTATTTTGGTAATTCAGAAGGAGCCACCCAGCAGCCATTCATTGGTGAAATCAATTAACGTTGTTTGCCTCCGCCGTTCACGACGCTTGAATCAAAGTGATTACTGGTTTGGAATTAAAATCAAAGGAAGAAGATTCTTTTATTCTTTCAAAACCTTGTAGTTACTGCATAATGTAGAAATGAGGTTACTCGCGGGACGTTTCTTCCACATTGCATGGGTGTTTGAAACGAATCGATAGATTTTATTTTCAAAAATCAATAGGCATTCTGAAAGCAGCGTTTGGCGCAGTCTCCGTATCATGTTCATTTACCACCAGGTTTTATTATTAATGTATTATCTTGCCTTTTGTATTGAATGAGAAAGTAACAACAATAAACGAATATTATACGGAAATTATAAATAAGAAAAGAAATAGGCTATCCGACGATCGGCGATGTGTCGTCTTCAGATCAGCACGGATAAATAAGACAACCCCGTAAAACGCGGTGTCAGGCAGTGGCTGGGAAGTGGCAAGATTGTGTTTTAGTGTTATGTATGTGTGAAATGTGGTCAATTGCCGCTGGCTTGCTGCTGCTCCTCAGCGACTGTAGCTCATTAATTAAGTGTCGCAGCGTCTGCAGCTGTTAAGACACGGAAATTGAATCATGCCGCACCAAGCAAATGTCTTTCAGAAGAGTTCCCTGACATCTCATAGTATAGTATAGTATAGTATAGTATAGTATAGTATAGTATAGTATAGTATAGTATAGTATAGTATAGTATAGTATCTTCGGCATTTAAAGAATAGGCCTGGATAGGCCTGTCGCCGATTCTTGTACTTTTCTTGACTAGACTGGCCTTTTGATCATATCTTTTCAACGGACGGTAGATTTAAAATTTACTATACTATACTTGTTTTACTATACTATACTATACTCGAAATATCTCATCATACCAGACATTTCATTATTCTAGCAATACATCATTTAAATATTTTGGCAATCATTTACCAATTTAACCTGACCTAACCTAACCTAACCTACATGTACTTATGTTTGCAAACTGAACTTTATGTAGTGATGAAATTTCATGGTGTATTTCTATAATGATGAAATGTTCCGATGATGAATTGTTATAGTGTTGAAATGTCTGGTATTATTAGGTGTCAGCCCACCTTGTGAAATAACCTCATATAAGGATCATGACAACCGAGCAACAGGGTCAACACACACGAGAAACGGATCCCCTGCTTAACTAAAGATTACAGTTTATCCATTCACACGAGGGCAAGAGTACGAAGTGAGTTCAGCAAACTTAAATCCCTACCGTGGAGTTGTTATCGTAGCAACTAAGACCGCTCCAAGTCGCAAACTTTAGGGATATCATTACAAGTATGACCCGAAGTTGGACCAACAGAGCACGCTCAACAAGTTGTACGGTAGCAACGTGCATCCCCAGCTCCGAACTCCGGTGAAAAAAATCAGGTGAAGTACTCCAACAAACTAATTTCTTTTTTAATCGCGCATCGCCTACTGCGGTTTCATTTTATGCCGGTTTTAAGGAAATATTATTGAAAATAATCATTCACAGACCTTCGCTGGTTCGCGGTTTTCTGAGGGAGTCGATCGACAGATTTAGTTACTTCACACCATACAGCATGCCGGGCACGTGCCTGTCACGGTCCAGTCCAATATTTATTAATGCCTTTCCATAGAATCATTCACACCAGCCGTGCAAGCCACGATCAGAGCAAAAGATATTTTGACCGGGCCGTGACTGCAGCGTTTCGAACTATTTTTTGCCGAGTCTGGTAAATCAGATTGCCGGCTCAACCAACCAGATTTAGCAAATATACCAGATCAAAAATATCCATACCAGACTCCATCTCAACATACCGAATTTGTAAAATCTGGTATGGAAATATACCAGTTGACAACGCTGTGTTACTGGCATGACACTTCTATATGGAAATGAATGCTTCTATATGGAAATGCATTTAACAATATTGGACTGGACTGTGACTGGCACATGCCTGGCAGCATTGTGTGAACCCAGCCTAAGTCCTTGAAGGATAATCTAGGATATTACACAACTTGACCGCGATAATTTAATATAATAATTAATATAAATGAGGAATTAAGGAGGAGGCGTATGGCAACAATTGAAAATCGTTCAAGGGCCGCGTGTGTTCGCTTACCTCCTGACAATGCTGTTTGAAGGTCCACTTTTACATAGACAGTAAAACATTGAAGATGTTCGAAGCGCAGAACAAAGAAACAGTTGAAAAAAGAACAAATATGTCTATGCCAACTTTTGCTTCGTGAAATTTCATGTGAGAATTTTATATTCGTTAGTTAGCAAATTTTAATTCGTTAGATAGAAAAGGTCAAAGAAATCACTATAACTAACATTTTCCAGCGAAAAATATTTAATAAATTGAAGTTCAGATTTTAGGCCAAGCCGATATGGTGTAAGTACCTTTGGCACTTGAACTTACATTGTTGGAGAGACGTCAAAAAATGTTGATATGTTGTAATTGAACTCCAATGCTACGATTGACATTATCCAACAACGGAAAATCTACGTTCTGTCGATGTGGAACTATATAGGCTGTCTTGCATCTCACCCTGTTTTGATCGCTTCCGATGTCGGTTTGATGTCAAATTCTGGTTGATCGACATTGCAACCTGATATCAAGAGCAGTCGACATTGCTCCAATATCAGATGACTGCTGGGTGCTGTAGATAATTTATCTCTCAATTGAATTCTCATTCACATATAAAAATACCAGATTGACTCATGACCACACAATTTTCAAGAAATAACAAAATTATTCATAGCATTATGAACAATCAAACTTCAACAATTAAATAACGTAGGAAATATGGGCCCTTTATCCCTAAGAATATTGAATTTCATTCCGGAATCATTATGATCTGTACACTGTTAGAAAAAACGGTGAAAAAACTGTCACACCGCGGCATCCTAGTGGCCGGTCGATCCGTGAAAATAAACTGTTTCGCCGTTTTTATCAGATGTTTTACGGATTTCTGGTGTTAATTTGGAATAAAAACGGTGAAACGGTGTTTCTTTTCACGTGCCGACCGGCCACTGAAATGCCGGTAATACCGTTAACGGTCATTTTTCTAACAGTGTATTTACGTCTGCGGAAGTAACATTATTCCATGAACAAGTTTGTCGCAAGAGTATTATGCAGTTTATTTTGAATTACTTGCTATTTGCTACTGAATGTTCGATAGCACTTGAGATTTCTCAAGAAATTCCTTGGATAATTATTATCTGTGACGCGGGCCACTTAAATTTCAACGAGAATAATTTCTGCACGAGGATTCTGTGGCTCACGAACTCGAACACAACATTAGACATCCAAATTTCGAAACCTGAAAATCGAAAGCAAATGCCCTGAAGATTTGCGCTGGACTCCGAAACCGACTCCGCCGGTTTATTCCGAAACTATACAACGGATTAATTTGAAATTGTCAAATAATATTGCACAGATGGGATTTTTATGTTAAAAGTTAAAAATAACGAATAGGCTTGATTGCCACACGGAAAAATTCGAAGGCACTTTATAGACGGATTAAGTAGCATTATTCGATACACTTATTTAACTCTCAAGTGCATAATAATAGGGAAAGCAGTGAATGTTTCGAAAAATAATCCACTAAATATATTACTATTACTATTATATTTACTTACGAAATATTACTATTACAGATGCATTTAATATTACAGATATTACTATCACAGAAATTAAATATTACAGATATATTACTATTACAGATGCATTAAAATTTCGCTGCAAACAATCAATGCACAGTATACACTCACATGTACGCAATGGTGTCGATGTATCGGTTAACTTCACTCATGCAACTTTGCTACCTGCCCTGACCCTCAGCTGCCCACCGCGGCACTTCAAGGTAATGGCGGGACCTTTGAAGTGCTTCCTGTAATGATTCCCCAATAACTGAAGAAATTTTCTTATTCGCTTCTGTGGTTAAAATACAAATATTCTCGTGTCTTTATGAGTTTTAGAATGAAAATTGAAAGAATCAATCCATTTATATCATTCATTGTTTGTTTTATGTACAGATAAATAAACGCTTGTGTGCAATGGAAAAGTGCAGAAGTGTTAATGCCTCGAGAAGTCAATTCATTAAAATTATAAATTTCTGTCCCAATTTGTTCCCCGAGGCACAATGCTAATTTGCTCCATTATACAACTCTTGAAGAAGCACTTGAATGTATTCAACCTCTGCATAGAGAGTGCTTTTCATATATCTTTCATCAAACAAAGTTTAAAAAATTCACACATTTAAATTAGGATAACTGGAAATCATTGTGGACAATCCATTGAGAAATTCTTCGTTTTATTCACATTATGATTAATATATTATGAAGCAGTGCAATGAGAAACTGATAAATTTCTATGCGGTTGCTAGAGTTCTACTGATATAGTTTGATCTATCTGTGCATTCGGAGCGATAACACAATAATTAAGGGCCAGGAGGGCGATGCATGATTGGCGCGCCCAACAGCTGCTGAAATATCATCCGTTAGACGACCCTATTTCATTATATGTTGGAACCATTAGCGATTAATATATAAAACTATGAACATTCTGATGAACATTGCATACAACAGTCATTTTAACTAAACATGGTGCATGAACCGCGTATTATAAAGATATCAGCGTAACATGCAGCTGAGATATCAAGTGTGCATCAAATATAGTGGGGAAGCTTTCAATGATCGAAATTTAACTCTTCGTCTTTAAAAAGAAATTTAGAACTGAAAATAAAGTCTTCGCGAACTTTTAACTAGTTCATTTGTCCTGAGTTTCATACTGCAAGACTTCGCGAGACTTCTCTATAGAAGTAATTTTGGCTCTCACTCTGAAAGTAATCGAAACGCCCCACGTAACTTGCCTGTATAAGAAAGTGACAGGAATATTCCTTACTTATAAGCAACGTGGGCGAGTAAAAGTAACATCCTATTTTAATTCAACCTTCCTTCAGTCATTGAACTAATGTTAGTCTGTAATAATGATGACTACATCAAATTGCTACAATTCAAGACATTCGATTCTGTAATGTTACAAATTTAATGCCAATAAACCTCTTTTGCCGTGAGTTGAGAAACAGAAAATGAATTCAATCTCTAAATCACATTTAGGTGACATCTTAATGTCAATTTATCACTCATATATCATCAATGCAGCAATTCAATTACATACATGATTAGTCTGCTTGAATCGCCAGTTCAACAGGAATTAAAAATCTGGTAAAACACCAAGAAAATTGACCAACTTTTCATCGAAAACCTTTCGAAGACCAGCACCATCACAAGTTCATAAATAAATAAAAAAGTAAATGAATAGCAAAAAGCCAAATTTTCAGGAAAGCGACAGAACCTTAAGTACCAATAAACGAGATTGAAGACCAATAAAATAGTAATTTTAAGTACTTCATGCCAAGAATAAAAAATTATTTAATTCAACGCACCAGAAGAAGAAGAACCAGAATCTAGGAATTACGCTCCTAAACCCTTACGCGCGCTGGAGAGTGGACGAATGAACGACAATAAAATTCAGGAACGATAACTCCTGTCGTTTCTGGACTGTAATAAAGCCGGTCCACACGTTCAAACTTATCGTCATTCTTGAATGTCATGCCAAATTGAACATTGCAAGACTGGGCTTGTGGACTCAGTCTTACATGTGAAGTTTGACATCTTGCAGGACAGTTTTTGAGGTTTAACAAACCTGGAAAATACGGATGGCGAGTCCTATGATTACATGTGAGACTGACGACATGCTTGACCGTATTCTGACAGAGAACAGGCTGGTGGGCGCATTTGTCGCCACAAGTCTTAACTTTTTTAAAAAATGCTTGACCGTATATAGACAGGCAGCCGACTAATCGGTCAAACTTTTATCTCTTTATCTGTATTGTTGTTGAGAGCCCGAAATGCATGTATTGTTATAATGTACTGTTTCAACACCAAAAAAATAACATCACAAGACATGTGATACATGGTCTCACGATTTTTTTGTAAGTTCGTAGATCTATACCAAAGTTGGTCCAAGGAAAAAAGTTCCCACAGCTAACGCAGGATTCTTAACAAAGAAACTGAACTTACGTAAAGAATCATTGCGTTACGAATCGTTAACTTATTAACTTATTTATAAAACATCAACTTATTATCGGAAAGAATGTGCCAAAATCACTTATTATTATTACACTTGTATTATATTACTTGAAGTTTCGTGTCTTCTGAATTTTGTACATGGCCTTGCAGTTCTCCGGTATTACAATATTGTACTCAATCTAGTTTGGAATTATAGTTGTGAACTCGAAGTTTTTGCAACTTCGCCCATTTGCCAAAACTCTCAGAGTAGCCGAGTATTTCGTGAGGATGATCGAAGTCCCGACTTTAATTGTCCGAGATTAGAGAAATTCTAAAACTGCACACTTTTAGACGGAATACTTGCCTTATATTATAAAGCTCACAGTTCTTATCCACCGGAAATTTTTAATCGAACAGTTTTCTTCAACCTTGGCCCGTTTTTTCGGCACTTGAGTTTCAATGTTATTCTTGTAAATTTGGCTTTGGTCTATTGAATGTAAATTTATACTCTACATTTATGAACTGATACTCTTGCTGATTTCCGAAATGCTTTCGATGAAGATAGAGTGAATTTACTTTGTTTTGTTCTGTGCCTTTTTTTAATTTTTAGCGATTTATTCAATTTATTCAGCGGTCAATGCAATAATTAATTTTCAGAAAACTGTTTTATAATTATTTTTATAATAAACTCCAGTTTTGGTAGGGGTCTCAAGTAGCTGACGAGGGATAGATCTGAATCTGTCTTGTGACGTTCCCACTCGAGTAACGTCCTGTGACGATCCCTCTCGAGTAACGTCTTGTGACGTTCCCTCTTTAGTGACGTCTTGTGACGTTCCCTCTCGAGTAACGTCCAGTGACGTTCCTCCTCGAGTAACGTCTTATGACGTTCCCTCTCTAGTAACGTCTTGCAACGTTCCCTCTCGAGTCTCTTCATGTGACGTTCCCTTTCATGGAACGCCATGTGTGCAATTTGTGTTTATTGCAATTGTATATCCATGTAGAACCAGCGGAACTGCGTTAATCATTTTTAACTCATTTAACGTAATCTTCATCACGTCAGTCTGAGTCTCGGCTTGCACCTCCTCAGTGGTTCGAATAAACCTACGAACCTCTCTACCCTTTAATACCCTATAGAATTAACTTGGTGCCGTGACCAGGATTGGTGATGTTGCAGTTTCCATCACAGTGATCCGTGAACTTGAACTTCATTCAAGTTATTCATGATGACAGACCGTGCCTTAAGAAGAGAGGATGTCACCGAGCCGAGGTTATCAAGCTGCGTAAGGAAGTCGAGGCACTTCTTGTTGAAGACGTCCAGAGGTCTGATCGGATACCTTTAAGTGTTTCGAAGTGAGTTGTGCAAACAACGTGACTCTATTGCCAAACTTGACGAAAGTGTGATGGACCTCGTGCATCGATGTTGTCGATATTGACAAGAACATTGCAGAGGCTTCGGTCATCAGCATGCCATTTGCCGAAACGTTTTTTATTATTGGCATAGTGACACTGAAAACTATAAATTCAAAGCTTGCAAGCGATGCTTGTGACGCTATGCCGAAATCGGAGATGCTCAAATTGCCTTCTATTAACTTGCCATTTTTCGATGGGTTAATACTAATGTGGCAACAGTTTTATGTCCTGTTCAAAACATCAATTCACGACCGCACTGATGTGGGGTATGCAAGTAATTTTCATTATTTGTTATCACAGTTCCGAGGCAAGTTTTCCGACTGATCATCCGCTTTGATCACACAAGTGCAAAATATCAAGAAGCTGTTAAACTCCTTAATGATACTTATGGCAACAAAAGGAAACAAGTTGAAGCTCACATACACGCTATTCTAAATTTCAACCACCAATGGCTACTGAGAAGGATCTCTCTAGATTCCTGGCACAGTACGAGGGGCATATCAGAGGTCTAAATTCCCTATAATTCAAAGTCGATGATGCAAGTTACGTTGATGCGACGATTATTATTCGCAAGCTTCCCAAGAAGATCAAAGAAAACATTAACGGTGAGGAACGTTCTGATCATTGGGATCTGATCTCGCTTCGCAAGGCCATATTGACGGAGATAGGACACGTGCAAGCTACCGAACATCTCGAACTAGACCACTGTGATTTCGACGATCAACTCGAGAATTCTAAATCCGGCACGTTGTCTCTACTTGTGAGTTCTGGAGTGACCTCTCTGCGATTAATTAACTTATTTAGTTTCGAGTTGCAATAAATTTAAGATGAGCATAAAAACAGGAAAAGTCGAAGTTTTCGATTTTATCCCCAGACGCTCCTCTTAAGACTGCCCAAAGTCGGCAGTAACGAGCTAGAAAATTAAAAATTTTCATCAATTGACTGCGACAATGACATCAAGCGATGCAGTGCAGCAACTAATTTTGGTGCCGTACATGTCAACGATAAAATATTAAATCCTTATAGGAGGTGGAATTAGATGGTCGAGCGGTTCGCTGGCTTATTCAAAGGACCGAGGAGGAACAAGCCGAGACACGGACTGACGTAATATAGATTACATTGTACAACTAAAAGATGAGTAGCACAGTTCTTCTGGTCCTACATGAATATACGATTCCGAGTTATAATATTATTGTAGGAAATTACATTAATACACGCATTTCTCTTGATACATAAACCCAATCTCTGCCTGTCAGCTAGAAAATCATCTTATGAAGTGCGCCCGTGAAGACCTCGTTGACTCATCGGCCCCCATTGTTGCGTGCGCTTCGTCCTGTTGGAAATTTTCCACCGATCCCAGTTGAAGAAATTTGTTACTCTAAAAATATCATAAAAGTTATTCTATTCTTCGCTCTTCAGGCATCTATGCTGTGGATCTTAACGAAAGATTTAAAAGATAAGTTTACCGAGTATCATTCTCTGACAAACCCGTCTGCTTTCTTTTATCAATTTGTAATGGCTGAGCGCGGAACGTTAACAGCGTTACAGGAGGCTCTTAACGTCGTTATATACGTTAACGCAGGGCGCCGGAAGCAGGGAGGCACACGACACATGGCCTACCAAAATTGGTGTCCACATTCCCGAGCGCTCGCGAGGGCTGCTGAGGCTCATTATCGTGGAGCGTTATTCGGCAGGGCGAAATATTAGGGGATGAGATTGCACGCTTTTCGAAAATATGAGAAGCAAAAGATTGCAGCTGACGAAAAAAAAACAAATGTAGAAAAATATTGTGATGCGTAAATTGCGTACTCTGCTCAAATTGCATTTACTGAATTTAATTTTTTTAATTGAGGCTCATCAGAGAGATCTTTCATTGTTTTATTCTGCCATTTGTCGCTTCATTCCTGGAACGCCCAAATTCACCTACAACTAAAATTTCGCAGTTTAAGCATTTGAGAACATAACCAGTCAAAAAGTCTTGATCATTTCATCGGAGATTTAAGCTTGAAAAAACGATCAAGTGACTGGAATGAGTGATTAACCATCCTGCACTGAAATTGTCTAGGTTATTCTCATTAACAGTTGTGATTATTCGAGGCAATATGTGAGGGTGAAACACCGAGGTGTAATACTTCAGAATACCGATGATACATGCATGGTCCCTCTATATATAGGCATGTGTTTTGCAATAGGCTGATTTGCGTAGTTAGCTTCTATGGGATTCAACTGAGAAAACACGGCAAATGATCGAATTTCTTAGGGATTTTTTCAGCTCCTATAATTTTTGGATAGGACCTCAGCAGTAGATTATAAATTTGATTTCTAGTTCAGGCTTTATGTTGTTTTGAAGCCATTTTGCACTGAGAATTGTTTACGAATTGGACAACGCAAATTTAGTTTCTTTGTTAATTTCAATTGTTTCTATAAGCCTTGGTAGGAGGAGGGCTGTGAAGCTGGACAAAAATTTTGTCCAAATAAATATGTAATTTTGAATATATATTTTCTTACAATTTTTCGACAGATCACTGTTGTTGAAGGGGTCGCGAGATCTAATGGATAAGTGTCTCTCACACAATAATTTTTTAAATGCAAATCCAATTGCTATAACTCCGAAGCAATATTATCAAGCCCCCAAAATTCGGTTTTTTCATCGGAAAATGTAAAATGTTTTGGCGCTTTCGAACAGCTGATCATATTAATCTAACAATGAGAGTAAGGATGTCAGTCGTTAAATTAACCCACCGAAGCCATTCATTGTCTTGAAAAGTTCTGATAGTAACACATCCATCTTAGTTTTGGTTATGAGCCAACAGATCAGTATTGACCAAATCAAGCTGGCTAGAACGAATTGCTAAGATCAAATCGGCGATTGTATTTGGGAAATATTTAATTTATACGGTGCAGTACCATGCACGAACGGACTTTGATTTTCGGTGATGGTGGAGGATTCGCTATTTGAGCTCAAATAGAAAAAATAACAAACAGCTCGGAATTCGAGAAAATCAAGTTTTTGGAGGCGTTCGTTGAAAAGCTGAACCTCTCTTCAATGAGCCCGCCAATGATCATCAAAATAACAATAAAAAGAGAGTTCACCGATAAATATCTTCGAAATCTTCCAACATTTTCTAAAGAAAATAAATAAAATCTTCCAGCATTTCCAACAGCAAATAAGTGAAATCTTCCAGCATTTTACATAGTAAATTTTTTTTCATCTGAGCATACTTTTTTACTCGCCAGCTTTAAGCTTCGGCAAAACAATAGCAATTTTTCACAAACTCCCTTGTTATCATGAAACACCCTCTATTGCAAAAAAAAATAAATATATCATGAAATACCCTCTATTGCCAAGAAAATAAATAAAAAAATTAATATTTCCCCTCTAAACCCTCATCTGCACTCCAATGAGCTGTAACTGCCCTCGTGAAGGCCAGGAATGTGCAAGCTATTTCTGAGAGCAGGGGCCGCCATGCATGCGTGCCGCGCCATTTGTCCGTGTAACGAAGTTATGAGCAGCAGATACGCAGCGCAGTGTACCTCTAGTATTGAGTCATTGTAAGCCAATGTACTGCAGGAGTAGAATTAAGAACTGTACACTCTAAGATTCTAATGGCTAGGCCGTGTTCTAATGAAGTTTTATTTAGTTTTATTCCCTATGAATAAAACTAAATGTACAAGAACTTTCACCCGAGTAAAAAGTTCTCTCATGACAATGCACTGAATAGAGTGGACGATTTAACAATTTTGATTTACACACATTTTGATAATCATTAGAGACTTTTGGGTCATGCATTTACACTATCTTTATCGTCTCGAAGAATCTAACCTAGAGTTAAAATTAAAATTTATTGTGAGACATCAAATTAATCAATTTTTTGACCACAGCACCAACATGGAGCTCACCATCAAGCATGACTAAACCATCAAACCAGACCATACCAATAGACATTAATGCATTTAAAAAACTGCACATATATTTGTGTTGGAATTTTCGCGTATCGTTATATTTCGAGACCCAACCATCTACAAAACCGTGACCTGTTTTCCATTATATACATTCAATGCAGCTAAACTATGGATATTTGGAAACGCGTTATTCGTTTTCTGATGTGTCACACTGAAGTCTTTAATGTCAGACAATGTTTAAACATTCAACCGTCAAAATTCAACATTCATTCGATGGCTGATGAAATACTGAATAGCTTCATACTTGCTTTGTCACTACAGCAAATCTCCCACGAGAGTTGGTCGAAAATAAGCATAAGGGCACAAAACTCCCATGAGAGTTGGTCGGAACTATGGAGCATCGGGGCAGATTCGCAACAATAGCTGAGCAAAAAAATTATCATTCTTGATTTATTTATGCTATCCGTGTAAGAAAGTCTTTAACCTTTTGGGGTAAAATAGATTAATATCATATTATGTCACTTTTTATAAAGAATAAAAGAGAAGTTTATCAGAGACGCAATGGAAAATACATAGAGTTCATGCAATTTATGTATTTTCACGCTATATTCACGCAATAGTCTAAAGACTTCAAAAAAACGATCAATAAGCGCGTCGCGGTTGTTCGCATTTCTCTGAAATAAATACCTTTGAAGGAAAATTAGAACAAATTATCTGAATTTTTTCTAGTCTTGACATAAAAAAATAGCGGTTAAATTTTCATTGAACAGCGGAAGCAGGTTAATGAATCTTCCGGGTTAGCTACCGGGTTCGTGCCGGCAGGAAAATCGACGTCTTACCCGCACCTGTAACGATGCTCGAGCTATAGATTACAGATAAACTTATAATTGGGGTGCCACGCTAGCGATAAATCTCCAGTTAACTTTCTTTCAGCCCAGATCCACTTATAGGTCAGGTAAGAATAGAATTAAAAAAGCTTGGGCTAATCATGAAATGCTATGCTATTTCTAGGAGTGATTATGAGAGTTATTTCTAAAATATGTGATGAGATTTTGATGTTCAGCGATTAGAATGATCAATAAATTATTATGTGATCAGATAGCACGCTAGCGATAAATCTCCAGTTAACTTTCTTTCAGCCCAGATCCACTTATAGGTCAGGTAAGAATGGAACTAAAATAAGCTTGGGCTAATCATGAAATGCTATGCTATTTCTAGGAGTGATTATGAGAGTTATTTCTAAAATATGTGATGAGATTTTGATGTTCAGCGATTAGAATGATCAATAAATTATTATGTGATCAGATAGCAATGTCTATTGACGACCATGATCAATAAAATTATATGTGATGAGATATAAATGTTCAAAAAGATTATGATCAAAGTTACTTATATTTAAACTCAAAACTAATTGTCAGTTATCAGCTATTCACTCAATTATTCGTTTGTAAGAAAAGCGTTGGCATTTTAAGTACTTGCTCTTGTTACTAGCGCCTTGAGCAATTAAAATCATTAATTTATGAATACAAAACATTTTTCTCCACAAAAAGTCTGCATCCACGCATTAACCATCGTAAACGAACGCTTAAGCTGGTGTACATAAAACTTTCAATGTATTGTGGTGCGACGACAGCGAAACGCTCCGGAAAAATATAGCCTGTCTACTTCATTTTCGGGCGCTGAAATGAACGCGTTGCAAAACCTCATTAGAGCCGCGCTAAAAAATGTCGCCTAAAATGTCAGCTAACCAAAATTTTGCAAAGCGCAGATTTGGCTTTTCTTGTTGCGCCAGGAATTTGTTGCTTCATTGGATCTGGTTCCCATTTTTAATTTAATTTAATTTGGATTATTGTTAATCCGTCAAGTATATTTTCGATAGAACCTACTTGTACGAAAAAATATAAATGAATAGCACAACTTCAGCGGTGATTGATGCAATGAAAAAGTTCATATGTTCCGCAGCTGCCAATTAAGTAGTGAGTGATGGAAATATAAAAAATTTATTGTTCATGCGGAAAGCTTGAATATTTTCATATGCAATATGTATGTAACGGTCTCGCGTCATGATATGATAACTATATTTACTCATCAAAAAGTAAACGTTCTACCGTTTTATTTAAAGTTGCCGCGAAAAAAATCGAGCTCTTGAGCCGAGGATCAATGTCCCTCATGTCCGGCACACAGAGATAAATATCTTTAACACAAAGTATAAAATAAAACACAATTAAGCTGATAAAATTTTAGCTTATGAAAAACGAATAACTGTCGTGTTCCATTAAAGTGAAGAAGCATTTTTTAATAATAATCCACATCATGAAATTAACAGGCGTCCAGAAAATGTCATAATGGCTTGGCTCTTATAATGAGGACATGCTAAGTTTGGCGTATCAAGAAAAGCATTTCAACAATTTGAAATTATGAAATTAGTAAAGGAGCATACAGGATTCCATTTAAATTTGAATTTTTCGTCAATTCAAACGAAATGTTGAATGTTGAATTTGTTGAAATGTGATCTTGAATTTCAAGCAAAACGACTGCATCGACATTTTTTCGTTAAAATAATTTTCGTGACACAAGTAAAGTAAAATTCGTAAAAATTGCAAATTTTGCCGTCGAATTTGCAAAATATATTCTCCACGAATTTATGACATATCATGGATATGATTTAGAATAAAGCAAAATAACAGCGTTATGTCGAACTTTTGACTAAAAAATATCGAAAAGCAGAAGAAAGGCTTTGAATTTTGCAGTAAAATTTGCATAAATTATTTACTAAAAGACAAATATGGTGCAGCTTTCATCAGGTGTGATGACTGCATTAATTTTACACTCTAATTATGTATTTAATTTGATTTTGAGTACCAGTTGATTTTCAAAGTAAAGACAAGTGCCAGTTATTTCAAAATTTGGGATAAATTTGAGAAATCATGGTGACAATTTTTCCTAAAATGCGAAACTGGCTATACGTTTTGTGAAACTATTAGATTAATAGCCAATAATTTGCATCAAAGATCAAATGGATCGTTCCTGAAGTAATGGTACCATCGAAAGGAACTTGAATCCTATTCAACAAAGGTTTGATTGAAATATTGCATGCAGTAAACAACGCAGTTCGATATTCTTGAAAATTCCACAAAATAATTACGAGGTATCGATTTTAGGATAAATTTGTGGCAGCCAATCGGGCGGATGAGACCGACGACCGCCGCTTGCTGGGCGCTGAACCTTGAAAAGCAATTTAGGCTGAACTGTCCTGATGGATCACACGCGGGGACAGCGCATGATGATCTGCGTACAGGCGCATTGATGGATCACACGCGCTGACAGCGCATGATGGTCTGCGTACAGGCGCATTGATGGATCACGCGCGGTGACAGCGCATGATGGTCTGCGTACAGGCGCATTGATGGATCACGCGCGGTGACAGCGCATGATGGTCTGCGTACAGGCGCATTGATGGATCACACGCTGTCAGCGCATGATGGTCTGCGTACAGGCCTCGCATTGATGGATCACACGCGCTGTGACAGCGCATGATGATCTGCGTACAGGCGCATTGATGGATCACACGCGCGCTGACAGCGCATGATGATCTGCGTACAGGCGCATTGATGGATCACACGCGCTGACAGCGCATGATGATCTGCGTACAGGCGCATTGATGGATCACGCGTGGTGACAGCGCATGATGATCTGCGCACAGGCGCATTGATGGCTCAGAGCATCGTGCATTATGCCACATGCTTTATTGACATGCATGATTGTATACGTGCATGATGAAGCGTGCAATACAACTCGTGCATTATAGTGCAGTGATTCTTGCAATTTTGTTTCGTGCTTTACTCCATGTGCTCCGCGATGGGTTCGCTGGCGCACTCAGTACTCACAGCAGTGAGTGACAGAGAGCGCATTTTCTCGTCGACGAAAACATGAAGTCACGGACAGACAGACAGACAGACGGACGGACAGACGGACATGGCGAGCACAATAGTGCATTTTTTCCATAAATGAGAAAATGCGCTAAAAATCAAGTCGAAAGTTTTAAAAGTAAACGTGCCATGAACGGTCAAGTCGGCATTTTAGCGGCATCTCTTCCAATTTTTGTGTCTTAAAAAAAACCTTAATCTTTCAGTCGTCTTATAAAGTTACCGTATCGTTCGCATCTTGTCCACCTGCAGTCTCTATATTCTGTTTCATTAATTCACGACCTATGGAAAATCAGCGTATGTCACGATTATGTCGGAGGCCTTTAGAATCTTGTTCTTATTTTTTTATACTTCTAAACTTTTTGATTTTGCTGTGTATTCGTGATTTGTTATTTGGTTAAAACAGTCTGTAATTTTCATCGTTTTATTCGGTTTTCCTGTTCTGTACGCAGATGATTTTATTTATTCAAGCATTATTAAATTATTTAACCATCAGCCATAAACACTGTTCGTTTTAACTCCATAATAGCGGAGTTTACAACGACTCGGCATTGATAAGAAAATACAATAAATGCATTCCTGCTAAATTAAAGCCCCTGTAAACTCGACTTATGTAACTCCCCTTATATTTGTCCTATATAGAACTCCCCTAAAATATGGCCTGTATGGATCCACGTATGCATATACCATGTTTCACCCAATCGTTCGCACCATTTTTCCTCACAAGTCTGTCTACAAGCTCCTTAACAAGTATTTTATTACGTATCCATTAATATCCACTTAAATAACTGATATAATACATATTTCCCAACATCTCTGCACATGTAACCCCATTACCTGAGGCGTGCGGAGTGCGGACAGCTGAGACAGTGCCCCGTGTCCGGCGTTTACGTTCACCGACGTCGTGAGAGAAACGCGGATGAGAGACGCGGTGCAGAACATCCGCGTTGCAGAGCGTCCGCGCGTGCAGAGCGTCCACAGGGCAATCGTTCGCGGTGCAGAGCGTCCACAGGGCAATCGTTCGCGGTGCAGAACGTCCACAGGGCAATCGTTCGCGGTGCAGAACGTCCACAGGGCAATCGTTCGCGGTGCAGAACGCCCACAGGGCAATCGTTCGCGGTGCAGAACGTCCACAGGGCAATCGTTCGCGGTGCAGAGCGTACACGGTGCAGAGCGTGCACGGTGTAGAGCGTCCACGATACGGAGCGTCCGCTGAGCGTCCGCGGTATAAATCGTCCGCGGAATAGATCCTGGGCGAGTCACGTGGCAACGGGAGCCTTATCTTGGCCAATGGATGACATTCTTAAACAAAATTTATGTTAAGCTGAACAAAACTGAGCCTTATTGCTGCCAGACTAAAATATCCCTGCCAATGATAAGCTGTTAATCTATTTAATTAATTTCGTTGTTGTACGGTTGTTATTGCCGTTGAAAGGAAAGCAACAGTTATGGAAAAATTTGCACCTATAGGTATTGGTTACATTAAGTCAACATTTGCACCTATAGTTTTAGTACCAATTAGTCAACATTTGCACCTATAGTTATTGGTAACAATTAACATTTGCGCCTTTAGTTATTGGTAACAATTAGCATTTGCGCCTTTAGTTATTGGTAACATTTAGTAAACATTTTCACCTATATAGGTTGCAGACAATTACGTCTAGATTTTCACCTATTAAGTTTGTTAACAAATACGCAGGACTGACTTCTGCCTCAACATGTCCGTTATAAGCACAATTTTGGCACTAAAAATTGAAAGCTCTTAACCTATAATTATATTTTGATATAATTAATTTAAATAAATAACTGAACTAAATAATTAAAATTATTTAATTGAATTAAAATATAAAGTAATTTTAATTTCAAGAGAGAAGAAATGGAATTTCATGGATGTCTCCGCCATCCAGACATTTTTACGTATGCTGCGAAATGAGCATGACGTTGAATTTAAGACAAGTACGCAAACCTTCGTATCTTAATAAAAAAAAATTATAACATTGTTCATATTAAATTAAGCATGTTTTCGTTGATTTGATTGTCAACTGAGTTTGAAATATAATAATTACGTTCTTTGTAATACTGAAATCCTTCACTTGACATTCACGCAGTAATCAGTCCCAAATTTTTCCGCATTATTTGAGAGTAAAAATAACGGTTTATCCGCAGCCATTCCCTGAATAATTTTCAATCAAATATCAGGGAATTTGCTTCTCGCATTAACTTTAATGTTCCTCTCAGGCCGCGAAACAGCCACTTCCCTGGAGTGGCCTGACATCCAAATGTCCCATCAAATCTGACGAATTCTCATCGCAATGTCAAGTGCGAAATGTAAAAATTCTAAGTGCAGAAAAGTATGCATTAGTTTTCTACACTTATTTTACTCCTCAAAAAGATTGCCAACTCTCGTTGTAATGGAATTACTTTATATTTCTACTGCTTAAAGTCGGATGGTAAAGACGAAGACCTGAATGCCACAGAAGGATACTTCGGAAACCGACGACGGACACCTCACCTCGACGGCGGTCAGAGCCACACTGAGGACCAGAGACTGGCCTAGACACAGATATTTGTTGGCCTAGGCTGGCGTATCACATAGTGAGGCCTAAGTGAGGCCGCTAGTGCGTTCACGCGCTGCATTATAAGTCCATTAGCTGTGCTTAACAGATCTTTAGAAGATCACAAAGCAATGGTAGTAAATCTTCTCACTGAAATTGACTTTTCGTTTGCTACCGGAATGTTGGTAAGTAGGTCAGAGAAAAAATATTGCTACACTTGGAATGAACGTGGAGTTTTTTTTTTTTTTTTGACTTAATAAGATCACACAAATAAATAAATTCGGGCCGCAGGCAAGATAAATAACGGAGGCATGCCCGGCAGGGGAAGCGATGGGGAACGCTTCAAATACCCGATAATTAATAATATAATTAGGGTTGAAATGTGGGCATGCAAGAGCATCTAAAGGGAAACTTGAAATAATAAATATTTTATTTATTAATTATCATTCCATTATCATTTATTTTTAAATATATTTATAATGAATATATTTAATATTTAAATATTTTTCTAAACAGCCAATTAACGAAAAGCTGATTTTAAGACCAGCAATCGAGAATATATTATGTTAGAAAACTTTTTGAGATGCAGTGCATAAACCTTGATTTAGAATCGTCAGATGAGCTCAGAAGAGGGGGCAGTGAAAGGAAGCTGTACCAGTGGACTGTATCTGCGCAAATTGCGTGACCGCAAAAACTGCACAAATCTTGTAACAACCCAGATATTGCGGCAGCACAATTGTCGCAACGACACAAATATTGTAACAGCACCACTGTCGTAACAACCTGGATATTGTGGCAGCACAATTGTCGCATCAAGGCATAGGTGTTAACTACGTAAATGTCGTGAAAGCGAAGCAGCACAATTGTTTACATAGCAGCACAATTGTTGCAACAACAGCAATAATGCAAATGGACACAATTTGTAATTGCAAAAATGCCGTATCATCACAAGTGCCGCCACAGCACCAATTCATATCAGCGAAAATTCAGAACAAACAACTAGCGTAGAGACACAAATGTTGCATTAACTATTTTCCATATTGGCAGAAAGTTCACTACAGCATAAATCTCGCGGATACGCAAGCATAGCATCGACACAAAATGCCGTTAAAACACTAAATTACAAGGAATTTAAAAGCAAAGAAAACGCCAAGAAAATTCACCATATCGATATTGAAAACGTTTCGGAGTCCAGCTCCATCATCAGTTCGACTAAACTAAAAATGAATAAAATCACTTTAAAAGTCAAAATTCAAAGACAGACATAAAACCTAAACAAGACCAATTAGTTTTAGTACAAGTTCTCGACATCGCGAATGCAATATAGGCACAAATGGCGTAACTGCACAAATACCGCAACAACACAATTACCTTATCGTAAGATATTCATCAGGCAATAATTATTGAACATGTTTCAATAATTGTTAATTTAATTGTTTTAATAATTGATAAACTAAAAATATTATATTGAACGCAAATAACGGAAATACCTTAACTGTCAAAATGACACAGATGTCGCAATGACACGCATGTCGAATAAGCACACATGTCGTTTCAGCACAAATGCCGCGATTGCAGAAATTTCGTTACAGCACAAGTGCCATAATAACGTAATTGCGTATCAGCAAAAATATTGTAACAGCACAAATTCATCAATACTGCATTTAGTTTGCACGTACATTTTTAATGCTGAAGAACACAATATTTTAATTTTTGAGCCAGGGCCGTTAGCTATGGTTTGAGATGCATTTTGTCAGCGAGCGAAATCTTGTTATGGCTACGCCATACCTAAGCGCCAGATAAGTCGGTAAGGCCCCGGCCTTATAACACCAATGTTGCAAGTCTCGGCCCCTGTCTCTTATACACATCTAGATGTGTATAAGAGACAGGCTCCGCNCGTGGCGCCAATATTGCAAGTCTCGGTCCCGTGGCGCCAATATCGCAAGTCTCGTTCTCGTGGCGCCAATATTGCAAGTCTCGGCCCCGTGGAGCCAATATTGTGTCTCGGCCCTGCAATGCCAATATTGCGAGTCTCACCCCAACGAGGCCAACATATATTGCGAGTCTCGATCCTGCAGCGCCAATATTGCGATTCTCGACCCTACATCGTAATTATTGAAAGTCTCGGCCCAACAGGACTAACATGTTGCGAGTCTCGGACACGCAACGCCAATATTGAGGGTTACAGCCTCCCACATCGTCATTACCGAAACAGGTCCGGTTACCACAATGCAATGTCCATTAATATTGTGATGCAGAATATAATGGTGTCGAAAATATGCGAAATTAAGTAATTATACGGGTAGAACATTTCTCTATAATAATGCACGATAGAAGAAAGGTATTGAAAACACGAGTCGATTCGAAGGTTTTAGATATCCGAAATACTTCCCACTTAGAGCTTAAAATAATTTTTTTTCTGCACGCTTGTGTCTAAAAATTGTATCATTGGACGCCATCATGGTTTCGCTCATTGCTGCTGGAGCCGAGGGAACGATCTTTCTCATCACGGAATTTCCAGGGCTAATTACTGCTCGAAATGAGCACTCAGTAAACTACAGGGAAGAATTAGTCGATCCGATGCTCCTACTAAGGTACTGAGTATATACGAAATATTTATTGAATAATTATAAATGGAAGTCGAATAAGAAAATTTCGGAAGCCGGGACATCAGTTTGCTATCGGAATTTCTAAATTAGTTTCCAACAGTTTTATACAGTTCTTTTGCCAAACGAAATGTCTTTGAACTGGTGAATGAATAAATAACATTGATGAAGTAACATAAATTGTAAGGAAACTTTCAAAATTCTTTGGTTAACAGAAACATTTTCCACTCTAATCTGGCAACAAAAAACTTAATGATTGGTCATTAATATAATACTTCCGACGGAACTGCTGATGCCACCCCAGCAGCGCTGGTGTAGCTCTGAGGCAGTATAAAATACAGCTCTGCCTTATATGTATAGGCTGTTGTGTGTCAGTGCTGGCGTGGTTATGAGGCAGCGATGTTTAGCTCATGGGATGAGCTGGATAATAAGCATGCTGTTCGGTAGAGCATGCCTGGCGGTAGTGCTGTGGCAGTGCACCGGGAGAGTACGGCGAGTCAGTGCACCGTGAGAGTGCGGCGAGTCAGTGCACCGTGAGAGTGCGGCGAGTCAGTGCACCGGGAGAGTGCGGCGAGTCAGTGCACCGGGAGAGTGCGGCGAGTCAGTGCACCGGGAGAGTGCAGTGAGGTGGTGCAGTTTCATAACATCTCTTCATAATTATTCCAGTTTTGGAACTAAGTTGAGAGAGAACGTTACTTAATGAGATGAAACACTTAGAGCTCGAATTTTTCGCCACCCATGATCGAAAGATCATTATAATAGTTGCAGATCTATGTTACTATTTAATATGGAAATTAATAATTTGGAAATACAAGTAGAAAAAAAACGTTTGATATCAATTGAATAAATTTTTGCCGGTTTTTACGGTGTTGTGGGTCAATAGTCCAGGGTGTTTAGTTTCCGTGGACTTTTGGCGGAATGGAATGCGAGTGCAATAAGGTTTTTCTATCTTGCTCAACTTTTAATGTAAAATAAATTGATGAGCATTGGCGAAATTGATTGGCGGATTGAAGGGCATTGGAGAAAATGGCTCTTAAGAATAATAAAAAGATATTTAAAATAACTTGCCAGCATTGACGTAAATGATTTAGATAATATCACCCCAGCATTATTACTGAATTTGGTGAGTGAAAGCATTATCGATGCACAAAGATAGGACAAAGGGGCCTGATTATTGTGTTAATTTATTAAATTAGTTGTTTTACTCCTGAAAACTTGCGAACAATTAGTTCTATTTCAACTGAAGAAATTTCAAATAAATGAACAATTCATATCGTATAACTATTTGTTTTATCACTAAAACTGCGGCAAATCAGCAGAGTTTCAAACAAAATAAGAAACAATTTAGGACACAACTGTAGAAACAATTGAGGACACAATTGTGAACAGAAAATGTATTCTACCACTTGAAAGTTCCACGCAGAATGCGACCCAAGATTTGGCCCGCACTTCACCAAGCGGCCTGGCTGCTACTCGTATGTCGAGGGCTGGTAAGTCCTGTAGCTACAATACCATTTGTAGGTTAATTAAGAACGCAATATTTTCACTAGATCAGAAAATTAATTTCATAATTAATTTTGATTCATTTCACTTGATTACATATTTTCACTAGATCAGAAGATTACTGTAGTAATTGATTTTATTTTACTTAATTACTTTCTTGAAGTCATGTAGAACTCAACGGGTAATTCTCCATTTTATAGTCAAGACTATTTAAACTGGAAACAGGAACAAATTTTGAAACCGTGATTGTCTGGCAATGCAGAAAAGAAATAACTCCTGGATGAACGCGTTTTCGATTAATCCAGGAATAGACAAAATTTTCGCCTTAAAGCTTTAAATAATCCGAATCAGACGACCCTCACACAAACATTCGGAATCGCACCTTTTTTCCTCTAATTTACAGGCCGACAAATCACCTCTTTAATCATTTTTAATCGCCCACACTCTTGCATCATCGCTACAAAAGGAAGTAGGCCGGACGACATAAAATACTGTGTGGCTAATCTCGGCACCAGTTCTAATTTGTTCACAGGATTCATTCACTTGGATTCTGGTTTCGGTTCTAGACTGGATTCATTCACTTGGATTCTGGTTTCGGTTCTAGACTGGGTTCTAGGTTAGGTTCTTTTTTGTATCCAGTTTAAGTTCTCGTTTGGGTTCGAGTTTGGGTTCTGGTTTTAGTTCTGGTTTGGGTTCTGGTTTGAGTGCTAGCTTGGGTTCTAGTTTGGGTCCTAGTCTTGGTTCTGTTTAAGTATCTTGGAATCTGGTTCAGGTTCTGGTTTAGTTTCTGGTTTGGGTTCTAGTTTAGGTTCTAGTTTGGGTTCTGGTTTTGGTTCTGGTTTGGGTTCTGGTTTGTGTTTGGGTTTGGGTCCTGGTTTGGGTTCTGATTTAGGTTCTGGTTTGATTGGAGTTCTTGGCTCCAGTTTTGCGCTACACGCTCAGATATTGATCTAAATGGATTCCAAATTTGAATTTTTAGACTCTGAATTCGGAGGCGCTTCCATAATGAACAAAATTATATAGTAATTTGATTTATAGTAATTTGACCATGCGAGCTTAATCTGTCCGTATATTTATTTTCTATTGAAAAAATCACAAATTCCGTTCAATAATCTACACGGCGGCTTAACAGCGCATTTTGACTTTTCTAGCACTCATCAACCATACTTCAGAATCAGAAGCCAAAGATGGAATTAAAATATGTAACGAGTAATATCGATCAAAAATGATCGATATCTCGATAATGATATCTCGATCAAAAATGATGCCGACCCTGCTTTTTTCGTTTTGGAAAAAAATGTTTGGACACCAGTTTTTTCTCGCGGTTTCTCACAACTCAAATGTTTGCCTGTTGAATGCTGGAGCGTAGAGAATTTATCTGAAATATTTGCAGTTATCGAAATAAAATCTTCCAAAATTTCGCATCGATTCATCCGTAGTACAGATATGAAATGAATCGATGAACATAGTACAGATATGAAATAATTATAGACAATAAAAAGATGATTTTGCAAAGTAAGCACGCTTCAAGCATATCTTGCAGCAGCAGTTCTAATGTCTGTTGAACTACCTCTTACGCTAAACAAAAATTCAGCTTTGCAAACTTTTAATTGGTTCTTTTGCATTCTGCTCTAAAGTACTTGGAAAAGAATGTTAGAACCGCATGAGTGGGTTCTAGGACTTAAACAGCGTTGGAATGCGAAAAAATCTCTTACGCACAAAATTGTGTTCTGAGAAAAACCTATAACGTAATAAAAAAGAACTGTTCCCACAACACAGGATACATCTCAAAGAAAAAGCAAAAACAAGTCCTACAACGTTAGAAACAGGACCCTATTATAGAAAACAGATCTGCATCATTAAATTCATGTCCCATTGTGTGAAAACACTATTTTACAACGTGGGAAACAGATCTTAAAATCCAGGGATACAGGTTCCGTATCATGGGAAGCAAGTCCCGTATCACGAGAAACAGGTCCCGCATCATGGGAAACAGGTCCCGCATCGTGGGAAACAGGTCAACAGGTCCCGCAACATGGGAAACAGGTCCCGCATCATGGGAAACAGGTCCCGCAACGTGGGAAACAGGTCCCGCATCGTGGGAAACAGGTCCCGAATCGTGGGAAACAGGTCCCGCAACATGGGAAATAGGTCCCGCATCGTGGGAAACAGGTCCCGCATCAAGGGTTAATCTAGCTCCAGTTGGAAGCTCATATTCAGAATTATTCTAAATGATTGATCCAATTTAATAAATTTAATAAATTCGTATTCATTTAGGTATAATTTTCAAATTTAAGAATTCATACTTCAATGAAAGAAAAAGGTTACATTTTTACATATTTATAAATGTCCAATATGGTCTTTGAATCTTTCTCTTTCCATTGGTGTATAAATATATCATTTTAGATTCAAACTTGAATGAAAACAAATTTATTAAATTGGTTCCATTATCTATAATAACCCTGTATTCGTCCCAGTCATCTAACAATGAGGTGTTGAGGGCTGGAGAATTTTTAATCTTTATTTTAATAGTTTATTAAAGGATGAAGATTATATGCACGCGACGACTAATTGTAAAGAGATAAGGCTCATATTCCTCCCACCTGGAATGTAAATCGTTGCGATACATACTTATTGAAGCACTAGAATATTTCAATTTCAACAATAAACTATTTTAAGTGCTAAGACTACAGAATCACCAAATCAAATTCAGAAATAGCATCAAAAATTGCATAAATCAATCAAGATCAATCACTCACCCTCCTTATACGAAACAGTTTGACATACGAATTTCATGTTACAACAATATATACATATATACACAAAACAGTTCTAGTTTCTACATGCAAGGTAATCAAATAACAAAACGACTGACGACCGCACAGTGCAAACAAAATGAAGTCGAACGCCAGACGAAACCTTCGATAACCGTATTATAAGGGATGACAACATTTGTTAACGATAGGCCTTCAGGGCAAGCATTATCCTTCATTAAAAAATTTTTAACAGTCAAAATACCTCATTGCGAAAGCAATGTTCATTGGTTACTTCTTCTTACATTGAATATAGAAAATACTTATAGAAAAATGTAGTGAAATCGATAAGAAGAGCTAACTGTCTATTTGACTAAAACATTGGCTATTTCAGTTGAACTTGTACAGTTTAACTCTAAAGCATTTCTTTGGTTGATATGGATTCACTTTTGTCTACAATTTATTGTTTCAAGTTGCCCCCCATGCAGTGACTTCTGGCATCATATGAATGCAGCTCTGTTTTTCGGTAATAAACTTGTTTGTGACATTATTGATCACTTCTACCATTCTACCAATACATTATACCATTTATACAATAATTAATCATTTTTACCATACCACCATTATATTATACAATTTGCACCATAATTGATCATTTCTAGCGTTCTACCATTACATTATATCCTTTACACTACAATTAATAATTTTATTGTCAATGTCGATCATGATGGATTGTCAAATTATTTTCACTTCCGGCGTCCAATGACATGATTTCAACATTTTATATTGCGTTTTTTTTGTAAACTACGGGCCCGCATATGGCTCTGTTTGCATGAATTTCGATAGAAAATATCCCATGTTCTCCCGTACTTAATGCTAATATGACTCCCAACACAGCCACATCGTCCTGCTAATGGTCTCCATTGTCTTTTTCTCTACGAGGTTCTCTATTAACAATCAAATATCCTCACATCACTTGTCTCACTGCTCCATTAGGGCCTAAAAATTCTGCCCTGCGAAGACACGTGACAAATGACAAGCTTTGTGGAGCGCTCTACTTCTTTACCCTACGCAACGCCCCAGTAAATTAGTTGTTTTTTCTCAGCCCTGAAGCTCTGCGTAACTGATAGACTTGGCAAACACCGGCCTCAGCCCTTAAAAAGTTTACCCTGAAACATGGGCGGACAGCCGTCGGCCAACCAAACTGGCCTTGCCCCTGAAAACATTTCCTGTAAGGCAGCAGCGGCCACTGGCGCCGGAAAGACGGCCGATCAAAAAACAACCTTGCATAGCACAACAACACATGCCTCTGGCGTAGCAAAATGCAGTGACAACAATACTGATAAATCCCCAGTATGGTTTTCATCAGTGATAGCAATAAACACTTTCATCGCAAGTGCTGAAATCTGAAATAAAACAACTAGTGCCAGCAATATGTTTAAGCATAGACAAGTTAAGTAGCAAAGACAGTAATATTATTAAAAGAAGGTTTCGAATTAGAGCCGGCAGCAATATTATTAGGCGTACGCTGGTAATAAGCACCAACAGCAATATTATGAAGTGTGGGCTAATAAATAGCACCAGCAGCAATATTATTAAGCGTAAGCTAGTAATTTCGGCAGAGATATATTGGTGGAGGTGATGGTGCTAATTATGGTGGTAGTGGTGGTTGTGTTGGTGGTGTTGTTGTTGGTGGTGTGGGTGGGGTGGTGCTTTATTTCTCCAACAATTTTTCTACTTTTTCTGACCAGATTTCGGTACGCCAGCGGAGGCATGAATTTGCAACACAAAATATTATGCTGCATTGACAGCGGCATGCAAGTAATACCAGGGGCTTTGCAGGAACAAAAACTGCGTTCGGAAAATAGCATTCAACTTGCTTCACTGATTCTTTTTCGATATCATCCATACTCGGGTTCGGTTTAATTCAATGTCACCGCAGTTTACGGTCTGAGTCATACAATCTGTCCAAGTTACAGACAAGCACGCGCGCGTATAAGGCAAGGGCGTCAACCGTATGCAGGCGTCGTAGGTAAATACTCATTGTATACACACGCACATCTAGCTAAGCTTGCACATCAGATTGTCTTTATATAAGTTGGATTGGTGCATTATACAGGAACTTAAACCTGACCCCAGTTCAGACAAATTGAGCAATGTCGGTGGTCTAGTGAAAAGGTACAGGGAATTTTACGCAGAAAGTTACTTAAAATTTTGATTCATATAAGCATAAGATTGGCTTTTAAAACAATTTGATATAAAAGTTATAGAGAACCTCAGATACTTGAAGAACTTTATTAACTAATTCAAATTGCGCACAAAAGTAGATCTGGCACTTACTCCTGCGTGCACCTGGGGAACAGAGATTAACAACTGCATACACTATTAGGACAGGTCCCAACAACTGCACACACTAGCAAGACAGCTACTAGCCATGTATACACAAGTCAGGCCTGTCCCGCATACCCTAGTTTGATCTTACATGTTCGAGTTTTCCACCACAAAACAACGCCAGCATAACATGGCTGTGCATTGAAACCTGAGCGGATTTTCCATATTAATGCAACTAATTTAACCGCCCTGAAACAGTAGCACTCCGCCCAATGTTTTGCTACTGGATTAATGTAGTTTTTTCCTTTGTGTCAAGCATTTTGTTTTATGCCTATGTGATCATTTATCAGTCAACTTTTTGTGGTTCGCCAAGAGTTTTTCTCACCTGATTCGTCATTGTATGAATTCATTCTCCCTTTTCGCCTATTCGCGCTAAACGAATCAATGCTGTTTTAAAAAATTGATTTTCCGGTTTATATTCGTAACAAAATATAAAAATTATAATTCATCATTACTCCTGATGATGAAATATGTCGGACATTCCTGTGGCCACAGTCGCTCAAAAGGAATAGAATATGTCCCTGGGGTGCACGCAGCCACGCAGACAAACGCCACGCAGGCTTGATACCACAAAGGGATGCTGACACGCAGACATGCAAGCACGCACGCAAGCTGCTACGCAGGCATGAAGACACACAGGCAAGCAGCCACAGAGGCAAGCACCCACGCAGACAAATAGCCACGCAGGCATGCAAACACGAACGCAAGCAGCCACGCAGGCATGCCAACACGAACGCAAGCAGCCACGCAGGCATGCCAACACGAACGCAAGCAGCCACGCAGGCATGCAGCCACGAACGCAAGCTGCCACGCAGGCATGCAGCCACGAACGCAAGCTGCCACGCAGGCATGCAGCCAACTCCTGCATAGCTTCGTCTGGACTTATTGCCTGGTCCGTAATTTGCTAGGCATTTTAAGACTGAACATATGCTCCTGCATAGATTCGTCTGGACTTATTGCCTGGTCCGTAATTTGCTAGGCATTTTAAGACTGAACTTACGCTTTCTTAATTTTTAGGGAGTGTTTCTGTAATACAAATAGTGTCTATGCACTCGTTTGCGATCACAGTTATGGCCTGCAGAAATATAATAAAGGCCTGCATAGCCGCAGGTACATTAATTTTCTGACCCAGAATCCATTAAGCAGCAACTGCGGTTCGCCATTTGTGCGATTGAAATTTAACACCGCAATTCGTGGTGTAATATCATTTTTATTGCCGCTGGTTCCCAATATTCTGATAAGAAATCATGAGAATCCGCGGATGTCTCGCTGAATTCGAATTACGTTGAAATTGGCTTGATCTTCCGAATGATTTTCTCCACATAAATCCAGGAGAAAGTAAAAATCCTAAATTCCAATGGTTTTAATTTCAACTGTATTTTACAGATTTTCTATAAAATTCCATAAAATAAGTCGCAATGTGAAGAATTCAGATTTATTAGATTTTTTATTTGGCAGATTTATATGTAATTATTTAATTAAGACATTCAGAATCATTTATTTATAGGTTTATTCATTAAACGTTTATAATCACAAATTGTAAAAATCTAATTTCTGATAGTTCATAATGACTCAATAATGAAATAAAAGTTAACTTGACGTCAGCAGTAAAGTTATTCTTCCTCTCCTTGAAAATACATTTGGCAGCGAAGCGCGGCATAACTTGCCCATTAGGAAAGGTAATTTAGCGGCTGCTAATGAAAGTGTCACTTCAAAGCAACTTTGAAAAACTCTGAAAGTCCTTGACACTTGAAGATCAAATAAAATAAAACTTTTTACGTGGCTTAGGTTAACGAAGAGCACGGCAAAATATTAGTAACTTTGACAGATAAAGCAATTTATTAAATCGGGATTTTGCTGCCCCTCTGCACAAACTATAAACGGGACAATTAAGTGGAATTTTTGCTAGGTTTTTAGCTTAAAACCTAATTAATAGAAATGTTAGCGCTGCAGTTTACCAACGTCTTGGCAGCGTTGGGGCACAAATCGACTCCCGTGCCTGACCAGCAGATTTTGGTTCTCGAGAGGCGAGTGGCGAGATCAACGGGTCGATTGCCTCATAACGGTACGATCGTTATCACTGTTCGAAAAAATGGTGAAAAAATATAAATCAGTACTCACTGTAGTGAGTGACAGTGAGCGCATTTTCTCGTCGACGAAAACTTGAAGTCACGGACAGACGGACGGACATGACGAGCACAATAGCGCCTTTTTTCCATAAATGAGAAAATGCGCTAAAAAAAATTAAACGGTCTTAATGGCGTTCTAGTAACCAGCCGTCCCGTGAAAATAAACCATTTCGCAGTTTTTTTCTGATGTTACGGGGGTTTCTAGTGTAAAATTGTAATAAAAACGATGTTTATTTTCACGTGTTGACCGGTTACTGTAACGCCAGTTAAAAAGTTTATCGGTATTTTTTATAACAGTGTAAATGCTTAAGATTATAACGTAATATGTAACATGCATAGCATTACAACGCTATAACGAAACACGCCACATGCGCAGCTCCATAACGTAACACGCTGCGCAACATGCCTCAATTAGCGTGGCAATACAGTGCAACACGCTTCATGCTTGTCAGTACAGCGTAATACAGCGTAACAAGCCTCATGCGTACTTTTATAACGCCACTCTTTACATGCACATGCACAAAGTATACAAGCTACGCATAACACCGAGTTTTCAAGTTCACGCATCACGCAATGCATGCGGCACACGCTCCACGCATCACGCAATAATGCTGGTGCGTGGACTCACATGCGTCGATTCAGGAAGCTACGTGCTTTACATATGTTTTTCTTTATTTCTTACGAATTTCTGCCGTACATCGTAGCGTCGGCCGACCCTAAATCAGACGCTGATTACAGCAACAAACTTGGAGCGCCGGAATCCTCTTGGCAAGCGTAAGAATTTCGACCGCCGAGAACCTTGCCAGGTATTACAAGATCCCATATGCGGCCGTCAGTTGGCCGCCCATAAAGTGACCATATATATAGTTTGTCCCGGTGGTTGTGAGGCGGCATGTCTCTGGTTCCATATTGGTCGAGGTTTCGGCTAATTTCCTTCAATCAAATGTTAATAAAAAATCCTGGGTCTTGTTGGGACGCTGCACGCAGGAATTTATTGGCGGGTTGGAAGAGCCGCAGTGCATCTCGTTGCCGATAAATGTAATGTCATCGCCCTAAGTGAATGATCTATTTCATTTTTTTTCATAAAAATTGTTGACTTAGCGTGTATTCTTTTGTTAATAGTTATGTAAAGTAGCGGTAGAATTTATTCATCTGTTGATTGTAAAATAATCATTTTTTTGTTTAATATTGACAATATTATGCATATGAGCGAAAATAATTTGAGTAAATTTTTTAGTAAATTATGCCATCAATATCCCGAAATTTTATAACACCAATTTTCGAAATTTAGAAAAAAATTGATCGTTAACAAAAATGTGATCGTTTCGTAATTTAGACAAAATTTGATCATTTCTAGAATTTTAATGAGAAATTTTTAGTGCCGGAAAAGGCAGAATATGAACAACAACAAATTTGAAACTGGTGCTCTGATCGAAAAATATTCCTATACAAAAATAAAGACGACCTCAACAATATCATAAATTTTACTTGCCATCTTTCGTATCAACTTTTCCATCACTGATAAATTTACGCCTCGTAAGATATCAAATATTGGCACTAATTTTCTCTTTATTCGACTTACCGCAACGATTTCTGATCCAAATTAATATACAAATAAACAAACGCAAACTTTACGCAAAATTTAATGGTTGATACAAGCACAATATTTCAACAGAAGTAGGCAATGTTATATAAGTAAATATCCAAAATAAATAATATAGATAAAGGAATAATTTTTACCAAACAATACGAGCACGGAGCTGTCGCACCAGTCGCACCATGGGAATTATGCTAAGGAATTTACCACCACGCAGGCTAACCTGCTTCTGCTTAATAAATTTTCATTAATTAGCACCGAAAAAAGATCATTGAAGATCTCCGTCTGCAAAAATAAATATACTAATTGAAAATTACAAGCAAAAAACTCCACACGTTTCAACGGATTGTGGAAAAATTTAATGAATTTTAAGTGTTGAGTGCAAACTGCTACCACATGCAACCCTCCTACTCGACACATCACTCCTACCTGATGCCACCCTCCTACTTGAGTCTAAGCGTACCCAGAGCTTTTTCCTACCTGATGCCATCCTCCTACTTGAGTCTAAGCGTACCCAGAGCTTTTTCCTACCTGATGCCATCATCCTACTAGAGTCTAATCTTACCCAGAGCATTTCCCTACCTGATGTCATCATCCTACTTGAGTAATTTTACCCAGAGCTTTTTCATACCTGATGCCATCATCCTACTTGATTCTAATCGTACCCGGAGCTTTTCCCTACCTGATGTCATCATCCTACTTGAATCTAATCTTACCCAGAGCTTTATCCTACCTGAGGTCATCATCCTACTTGAGTCTAATTTTACCCAGAGCTTTTCCCTACCTGATGTCATCATCCTACTTGAACCTAATCTTACCCAGAGCTTTTCCCAACCTGCTGTCAGCCTCCTACTTGAGGCCTCACCAATACGTCAAGCCGCCCTCCCATTCCTATTTTATTACTCGTACTCACCTGGTAAAGTTAGCACCACTAGAGCAGCTAATCGGCAGCAGACAGCCCAGGCGACGCAGATGGCAGACCGCCGGCGAGGCGGCAAGCTATTTGTAACAAATATTCATAACTTTAAAAAATTACAGATAGTTCTTCTGTGTTGGCGACAGCCATTTGAAATTTTTAATTATTTTGTCATTATTTACGCTTAAAAGTAAGCCAAAGAAGCCTGGACTAAAAAATTACGGATAGTTCTTCTGTGTTGGCGACAGCCCATTTGAAATTTTTAATTGTTCAGTCATTATTTACGCTTAAAAGTAAGCCAAAGAAGCCTGGACTAAAAAATTACAGATAGTTCTTCTGTGTTGGTGGCAGCCATTTAAAATTTTATACTATTCAGTAATTATTTACGCTTAAAAGTAAGCCAAAGAACCATGGACTAACTAATAGGTTAGAAGGTAACCGAGTTGTTCAATGTTACTGAGTTTTGACGACGACATCTCTGGTATAAATTAGGATAAATTCGTAAATGTAATAGAATAATGTATTAATCAAATTTGCAAATTGAAACCAGTGTGTGAGACAAAATGAGAAAAATATTGTGGATCGGAAATTTCAAAGGAATGAAGCCGCCAGGCCATATATTTACGCAGTCCCTGTTGCACACACGACACTTACGCCATTCATATCGGAACTCCCGGCAGCATCAGGGGTTACCCCATTAACGTTAATGGGTTAAGAAAACATATTATATTAGGGTGGCCTCCTACACGGTAAATATGCGTTCATGAGACTATGATGTAGATCCGGATTGATCTTTGTGATTTGTTTGTTCTAAATTGAATCCCCATGCATTCATGGGGATTGAATAAATCTTTTGGCCAAATAAATTTATCAGATTTTAGGCAGTTTTTTTAGGAAGTTTGAAAGCTTGTTAAATGGACCGCACAAGCTTCGTGCTCATTGATCGGTTTGGCGACAATACCGTAGCCCTAGCAGGCTAGCTAGCACAGCCATGCCGTGATCTTCGTGATATGATCTATTTCCATGGAGCTGTCGGGAGACCTTTCTGCGATCTATTTCTCTCTCTGAAAAATTTTGATATTCAATGTCAACGCGATACTGTAGTGCGGTTACCATTATTCTTCCCTTCTTCAGTGAATTAAAATCGTTTATTCAATGATGGTTGTGCGCGCTGGGCATGACTAAGCGTGGCGTAAATATCATGGCACATCGCAACTTTTTGAACAAATTAACATAAAGTATATTCGGTGGGTCAAACGACATCGTTGTCAAAACTCACTCCATGCTCTACGTTTTCTGTCTTATTATTGTGTATTATTACGGTTTTTAGTTACTTTATTTGTTCCCTGCGGAAAATTTGTTGCTAGATATAAGAAAAGTTTAACCCCCACCCATCATACTCTCCCACTGTGAGCAGACGTGGAGAGTGGAGACTGCTGGGGCTGGCCCGGCTGGCGCCCTGGCGGTAGTTGTCCAGTTTCGCTAGTCTTGTTCACATGTGGAGTGACAAAAGCTTGGAATTTCAGTTGTGCAATCGTAGAGTGGAAAGTGAAGTATGAAATTTGAAAATAATTAGTTTTAAATGATGAACATGTTAATTTTGAACATTTTTAGCAGCACAAATTTCTTAGTTCTACCATGCAGGGCTTCTTAAAAGTTGAAGTGATGTTCGTTGGAAACCGTATGGTATGGGCAGTAGCCTAGTATGGCGGCATACAAGAACAAATTAAGTTCAGTGAAAATTTCTGCTGTCAAAGAAATTTCCAACTTGGAGTATGTGTTAGCATGAACGTGTTACTTGAGCTTATCGTGTTCATATGATCTAGATTCTAATTCACCATAATAGCTGAATCGATTTGTGCAACCGAGATTTAAGCTTTACCAACAGTCGACTGCGTACCTAATTAGCACCAAGAAGTCTACATCACCGAGCCGCTGTAAGCAAAACATACGTAGCTACATGATCAAGGATGCAGACTGCAGAGCATTGTCGTACGCAAATAAGCTGCTCGTTTTCCATAATTATGTGTTTTTTCATTATATCATCAGGTTTTTGCCGGAGTGAAATCGAAGTGTCGTTATGAATTGTGTTATTTTCGCAGAATTACATATTATAAGAGGATAAATTTCGGAAATTGCATATAACATGACATGACGGCAATGTTACAAAGCAACAGTTTCCAAGTGCAATATCGACGGTACTAGTAATAGTTCTATTCTTCTCTACAGCCGCTGTTGTAGAATTTTATAGACCCGTGCAAAACCGTTCGCTGAACGGGACTTACTAGTGACGTATAGTAAGTAGGTAAGTATCGTGAAATGACGAAGTCGTCAGCGAAGTGCACTGGAGGAGGTTATGTGGCAAAATTATATTATAGGAGGGCAAAAGCCACCACCAATCATTGTTTTTCAATATTAAGTGTTGTGCAGAAAAGACGCTTCGGAAGCGTGAACGTTTGAACTTTGCGAAAGGCGACTATGATAAACTCCGTGAAACAGTGATTGCGNTGCGAAAAACCAACTCTTGGTGCTCGAAAAAGAGAGGAGTTGGTGGAAGAGCACGGCAATGAGTCGAAATTGTTGAATGATGTAGTAAACTCCTTGAGTGAGATGGTGCTGTCTCTTATACACATCTAGATGTGTATAAGAGACAGGTTTAGATCTATGAACAAGGCACGAAATGGAAAAGAATCGGCGACAGGCCACATCAGGCCTACACTTCAGAGCCGACATCACTATGTTATGTTATGTTATGTTATGTGTGCATGCACGAGGAATTAGAAATGCACGAGATTTACGCCTTGAATAGCATTACCGCTAGCGATTCATTGTTATATTTTACGTATTGCATACCTAGAAACATGGGTATGAAATTATTAGCTAGGGTACTACCTATATTCAATCTGCGCTAAGTTGAGATGGTAAAAGTTGAGCCCTGTAGATGCATTAGGCTGTTGTTTGCAAATATTTTGGGAATCTTTGAGGATTGAATTAATGATTATTGCGGAAGAATACTTAGAAGTATATGTGAATGTTTTGTGCTGGCGAATATGAGAGAATTAATACAGGTTAAGATGGGAGAATATTTCGCATTACCGTATGTGGAAATTGTTTGGTACCCGCAATAGGTATAAGAGCGTTTGGTATGGGTAAGCGGGGTAGAATGTTTCGGACATGAATAATGAGGGAGAATATTGAGCGGTGTTGAATGTTGGACAATGTTGATTGTTGGCCGCTAGTGAAAGTTAGAGAATGTTTGGTTGTGGGTAATGCGGAAAAATGGGGTTGAAAGTTGTAACGACGGATATTATTCTTGGTTCAAATTCTTGTTTCTAGTCCATTTTCTTCATTGTGCCGCGGTGATACATTTATATCTTTTTTCATCTCGTCTGCTTACATATATATGGCGTTCAGCAATTCAAATTCACCCTCCCTTCCCCCCTCACTTTGGGGGGAAGGGAGGGGGCATATTTTAACGCAAATTTCAGATTCGGCCGTGTCAGTGCCGCCGTGCCGAAGATAATCAGATGCCAAATACGCGCGCCCCGCGAACGCCCCAAGCTCACTCGGTCTTTGACCGGATCCTAATTAGACGCTTATTTCGTTTCTTCCAAGGCGTAAAGCAGTCATATATAGCCGCTAATTTACGCGCTAGGCGAGCTAAAAGCGCCTTTACTTTAAAAGCTAACCACCCTCAAAAATTTGATAGGGTTTGTGCGATCTATTTCAATGGAGCTGTCAATTGACGCTCTTTGTATGATCTATTTCCTTGGAGCTGCCCCAACCCTCTTTGTATGATATACCTATTTCCTTGGAGCTGACCCAACTCTCTCTGTGTGATCTATTCCATTGGTTCTGTTCCGACCCTTCTTGTGTGATCTATATATTTCTATGGAGCTGTCCCGACCCTTTTTGCGACCTATTTCCATGGAGCTGTCCCGACCCTCCTTGAGTGATCTATTCCATTGGTGCTGTCCCCGTATTTCTTCGTGATTTTCCTCGGCTTTTGAGGAGTTTCTATCTTAACAGTCATAGCGAGCTCTTTTGTGCTTAAAGAAAGTTTCTAGCTAGCTAAAATAAAAAATTTTAATTTATTGATATGCCTTCTTGGCTTTCATGTAGTATATGCCACACATTAAGCCAGCTTCAATCCTATTAAAAAATCGTAGCATACAACCCCTTAGAGATATATTATGCACCCCAAGCTTGTAGATACTCCACAAACTTGACTTTGGGAAAGAATGCGGAATTTTAATCTTGCGACTTTTTTGCCGAAATTGTAAAATTATTTGACCAGCAACATTGTGGAGGATCGTCTATTTGGTCTACGAACCAACCCTGCACGGCGACCCTCAATCCAAACTCAAAACTTTCATTCACTGTGATTGAGGGCAATGTGGGGGTCAAAAGGGGAATGCGAGTCAAAACTAACGGAAATTCTATTAATATCCCTGAATACGCAGTTCGATTAATTTTAAGATTATGTTATATTTCATGTTTATTTTTTCTTCTCAACCACTTCATTGAGAGAATATGTGGAAGAAATTCAATGTTGGATTCAATGCGGAAAATATTTTTAATTTGGCTTCTCATGACATGTAAGCACCGATATGATTCTTCTATGAAAAGTACTTTTCATAGAAACACACACTTCTCGCTGACGCATTCGAATATCCTGCAATATTAAATAGACAAATGTAACTATCTGAATAATTGTTCATGTTTGGAACAAATAATGTGATCAAAATTAGACACCTGTATGGGTAAAAATACACGCATTACGAACACATTCATTTCACTCTAAGAGATTTTTCTTATTTTGATTCTAAAAAGCTGAAATTTTTCCCCCAAGCAATGTCATGTGTAAATTGGAAAAAAATCAAAGTTAAATCGTAAGTACCAAAATCCAAGTAAAATCGCAAGTACAATTTTCTTGCAGTTTAACAATTTACGAAATTATTTATATCAAGTTTAGCAACAGTTATAGTGGGATAATGTTAGATTTTTAATTCATTTTAATTTTTAAGAGCAAGTTATATTAAATTCATTTCCATAATTGCCAGGTTGGAGCAGAGCGCGAGACTCCCGATGACCAGGCTTTCTTCTCGGCAGAAATAAGAGGTTTGTATATTCTATACCGTACCTAAACTGTAATTATCATTAATTTGTCATTCTAAAATTTATTGTTTGTTCAATTTAATTTAATTGTTATAAATTTATCCTACTTCTTTAATGTGACCTAAGGCTTGTATGGTGGAGTGTAGGTGAACTCAAAGTCTCAGGAGCTCAACATTAGTGAAAGTATTATCCTTTTTTGTTCCATCATACTTTCTGCCTCACGATGGTTCGGATCGAGAGATCCAAGACAAGTTCTTCTATTTGTAAATGTCGTAGCTCGTATCTCTATTGTGAGCGAACTTTTTATCTGTTTATAAGTAACTCATCAGCTTCATTCAACGTACGTCTGCCGGTCTGAGCAGTGCGGCTTTTAAATCACACTTTATCTGGCAAGTTGATGTTTGAGATATATTAATAGGTGGTTTCGTAAAGGGATTAAATTGGCATTCCGATACTAAATAAATGTAAATGTTTTGACTACGTAATTCTCCATTGTTGTCACAGCAAATTAATGGTCCTTGTTTTTCCCAGCGAGTGAATGCTCCTGGGTTATTCCTGCAGGTTAATGCTCCTGGGTTTTCTTAGAAGTCAATGTTGCAGGGCTAACCCTATAAGTTAATGAGCATAGTTTATTCCTACAGGTTAATGGTCCTGAGTTGCTCCAGTAGATTAATGCGCCTTGGTTGTCCATGCAGGTTTCCGCCACAAGAGGAAAATGGTCGACTCCATGTTCCTGTGGCCGAACAAAACTGTTCCCTACACCTTCCTTGACCGTGAGTAGCCTTGATGTTCACGCTGAACTGTTCCCTACACCTTCATTGACCGTGAGTAGCCTTGATGTTCACGCTGAACTGTTCCGTACACCTTCCTTGACCGTGAGTAGCCTTGATGTTCACGCTGAACTGTTCCCTGCAACTTCCTAGACCGTGAGTAGCCTTGATGTTCACGCTGAACTGTTCCCTACACCTTCCTTGACCGTGAGTATCCTTGATGTTCACGCTGAACTCTTCCCTGCGACTTCCTAGACCGTGAGTGGCCTCGATGTTCACGCTGAACTCTTCCCTACACCTTCCTTGACCGTGAGTATCCTTGATGTTCACGCTGAACTCTTCCCTGCGACTTCCTAGACCGTGAGTGGCCTCGATGTTCACGCTGAACTCTTCCCTGCGACTTCCTAGACCGTGAGTGGCCTCGATGTTCACGCTGAACTCTTCCCTGCGACTTCCTAGACCGTGAGTGGCCTCGATGTTCACGCTGAACTCTTCCCTGCGACTTCCTAGACCGTCGTGAGTAGCCTTGATGTTCACGCTGAACTCTTCCCTGCACCAGCCTTGACCGTGAGTAGCCGTAATGTTCCCAAAGTACTGTTCTATCTCCTTGTGTCCGGAATTCCATTTCCGGACAAATTTTGAAAAACGTTTCGATTTTTGTGAATTTAGCTATGAAAATAATTCTTTAATTTAAATCTAATTATCCCTCGTTTATAAGTAAAACTCCTTTATTTTATTTCATGCAATAATATTAATGGCATTAAGGCCCTATACTGACATAGCGTAGCCTTAATGATCGATGATTATAGGCAACACGATGATTGATCAACAACTTGCCAGGTTTGAACGGACGGAAGCTTGACTTATATACATGTCTGTTTCTGCCTCAGTGAGGCGAATGGTTTTGGAACCGAAATGATTACCCCGTGTTTGGTTCGCTTATTTCCACATGACACGTAACTTATTTTCGCGTGCCATTCATGCCTATTTCCATGCACCACTTACATTTATTTTCACTAAGTGCTCATATTCCCAAGTGTCAGTTTCACTTATTTCCTTGCCTTCTCTCTTAAGATTTGAATCCGTGCCACTTCGCCAAGACATGATTAAAATTGAACAGATTTTGCTGCAAATTCGCCAGCAGGAACAGAAGCGAAATTCTGAATAGCCACGAATAAAATAATCCATTGGTAAATTATATCCGTATACCGTAATGCGACCACCAATGACTGGTAGTTGGCCACCGAAAAGGGTGACTATTTATCAACTGATGTCGGCGCCATGGAAGCTCGTAGAGTATTGGCATGCCGCCATATTTTAGAGTAGCTTAGAAGGTTGATACAGCAAAACATTTCCGTGTGTGCCATTGCAAAACTAATTACTACACGCGTATTCTAGAAAAGGTTATAGAAAGTTCAACAGCAAAAACACCCCTGTATTTACTTATAACAATAAAAATATAATTAGACAAGTTCTGGAATTTTATTCTTAAAATTTCTGCACACTTTACATCTACTTAGAACATTTATTATAATTGCACGTATTGTCTCACCCCGATTACATGCCCTCCTCTGCGTTGCTGTACAGACCCAGCAGCACCCTACTTACCAGCCGTATTGTGCATATCGGTGCACCACCAGCTGCCTTCTAATTACATGCTGCCTTGTGTGTTCCCGTTCTAATTGCATGCTGCCTTGTGTGTTCCCGTTCTAATTACATGCTGCCTTGTGTGTTCCCGTTCTAATTACATGCTGCCTTATGTGTTCCCCTTCTAATTACATGCTGCCTTATGTGTTCCCGTTCTAATTACATGCTGCCTTGTGTGTTCACGTGCAGCACCCGTGGACCGCGAAGCAGTGCTGCAGGGCGTGCAGCACTGGCAGCAGCACACTTGCCTGCAGTTCAAGCAGACGCAGGACACGAGCAGCCCTCACGTCGCCTTCAGGAGGCTCGGTGGCTGCCGCAGCGGCGTGGGCAGAGAGGCGCGCGGCCAGAACGTCTCCATCGGGGACACCTGCACTCGGGTACTTGGAGACTCCTATAGGACATGGAAATTCATGGTAGATAAGGATATGGCCAGGTATATTGGTGGGCTGGGGTATAAGGTCGCTGATGGAAACATAATTGGGGACTAATAGACTGTGAGATCAGGCCTTTGGCGAAGTAAATAGCCAGGTGACTTGACTGGGGTCCAAAATACTTGGGGACTCATGCAGGTATACAGAGAGGATGAGGCTAAGTGACCGGGTCAATGGGGTACAAATAAAATTAGAAAGATTGAAGAGAGAACGAGAGACTTCGGAATAGGGGGAGAGAGAATGGTTCAATGAGGGAGAGGTGCACTGCAGGAAGGACTCGGGTGCTGGAGGGCTGGGGTCTGAGAGACAGAAAGGTGGCTGGAGGGGGTATATATACCCTTGTTTAAAAAATTTATATTTTTAAATGTAAATAATATAAATATAATTTGTCTAGTAAGTAATTGAACCTCCAATAACAGAGTAAATGTTCTCTATATAATTGTTTATTTTCTTGCTTTTATGAATTTTTAAGTCGAAAAATTAATCCATTTTCAAGGTTCATTTTGCCTCCCAAGTTACGATCTCAATATTTACCACGAACAGAGAATAATAAAGTTGTTCCTTGCGTGGGTGCGTCAAGCTGGGCATCGTTGTTCACGAAATTGGTCACGCAGTTGGCTTTTATCACGAAATTCGTCGACCTGATCGAGATCTTCACGTGACCGTAAACGACAAGAATATTCTCGACGAGGAGCTCTTCAACTTCCACAAGCTTCAGTGGATCGATACTTCCATTCAGTACGATCTCTCCTCCGTCATGCACTACACGCCAATGGTGAGACCTAATTTGCATCAATAAATATCTTAAAAATTGTTACTGATGAGTGAGAATATTAAACAAATTGTCAACCAATTTCTGTATGAATATGAATCTTCGGTACCACCAAAAATCTCATACACAATTTCTCTTGCAATATCATCCATTAGATATTTATTGCCAATTAGTTAACAATTGACGGCTATGGGCACGAACGGTGAGTGCTTCGATCAAAGAGGGGCAAAAGCGAATCAATAACCGAAATCTCGGAGGCGAAGGCTCCACTTCATCGGCAGAAGTCAAACAGCTGACGGGTGCAGTCACGTAACGTAAACTTGCCGCATGCCACCACAAACTCACAATCAAAAATATATAAAAAGCTGACGTGATATCGCTGATGTTATTGCAGTAGACCAACGTGGCACGTGCTAAATGTTTATCTGAAAAGTAATGCATTCGTATAGTTGTGGGTAGATACTAAATTTTCAGCGCAAGAAAAGTGACAACTGTTCGAAAAATAAAGTCAAATAGCCTTTAGCAGTGTTCAAACGTTCACGCTTCCGACGCGTCTTCTCTGTACGGCACTTAATACTGAATAACAATGACTAGCGGTGGTTTTTACCCAACGGAGCCTCATGGTGAAGCTCGGCTAACATTGATTATTCACTATTAAACACTAGATTTAGAATATTTGGAGTCTGTATACCCCTTAAATAGGTTGGCTCGCGCAGACTCCAAGAACAGAGATGCTAGGTGATTTTTATCTCCAATTTTTCACTCAACGAGCGCTCCATCTCACTCAACGAGGTGATTACATCATTCGATGATTTCGACTCATTGTCATGCACTTACATCGGCTTCCCGCCATATCTAGCGCTGAGAGTTGGCTTTCCGCAAGTACGACAAAACCAGTGAAGTAATTGATTTTTCTGGAGAAATGGGTACCCTTCTGAGCTCAACTTTGAACAGCTGATACAAGTTAAATCTTCGTAACTTTCACAGGTCTGATCAACCTCGCTCACAGAGATATCTTTGCATTTTTTGCAAATTTTCATCTGTAATTGAGCAGATTTTACTTTGTCTTTTTGTCTCACGAAACTGGAGGGCTTTTCGACTACCTGTTTGACCGACGCGAATGCTGCTAGGCAACAGGTCAAAATAGGTATATCATAAACTTATCATTTTTGCAGAGGCTTGATAGCGACTTGGTTCAGCGCACGTATCATGACAATTGATAGGCCAGCGTACTATGTCTGTTTCTCCCGCCAACCATCGGCCGGTTCTCAGAGAGCGTATGGACCAAACGTTTGCGTGCCTTGTCCTTGCAACTCAATCTAGCTTTCTAGCTTGGAATAGAATGCTGAGGAAACGTGTAGACCATTATGTGTACCTATTTTATTCATCAATAAGAGCCAAATTTTATGGAATTCTTACTATGCGGTGCAATGTTGTCATGGAAACTAGTAAATTCGATTAGTGTTTTTCCGACTGATGGCAGCAGATGGTGGCCAATATTATAAAGCGAAATCGTACATGACATTTTTCATTTCATCTGATCAATTTTACCCTATTTATTTATAAAAAAAACTCATTTGAATAACTTCTAATATTTCCTTTCATTTCAATGTGTCAAAAAAATTCTATGTAATGACCCATGTAATATCGTATCAAGAATTTAATTATGTTAATTATGTATAATAACTATAAGTAAATTATTGCAATTAACCACGACGCCCGCGCGGGCCGAAGTCAGGAGTGGACGGGCAATGGTCGGGTGAGCGTGGCTACCCGCGAGCCGCTGCTGCAGGGCGTCTTGGGCGCCTGGAAGCGCGAGACGAACCGGGGCCTGTCGCACCGAGACAAACTGCTGGCCAACACCGCATACCAGTGCATAGGTGAGTCGCCTGCCAGTGCATAGGTGAGTCGCCTGCCGGTGTTTAGGTGAGTCGCCTGCCAGTGCATATAGGTGAGTAGCCTGCCAGTGCATAGGTGAGTCGCCTGCCAGTGCATAGGTGAGTCTCGCCTGCCAGTGCATAGGTGAGTCGCCTGCCAGTGCATAGGTGAGTGGGTGAGTCTCGCCTGCTAGTGCATAGGTGAGTCTCGCCTGCCAGTGCATAGGTGAGTCGCCTGCCAGTGCATAGGTGAGTCTCCTGCCAGTGCATAGGTGAGTGGGTGAGTCTCGCCTGCTAGTGCATAGGTGAGTCTCGCCTGCCAGTGCATAGGTGAGTCGCCTGCCAGTGCATAAGCCAGTGCATAGGTGAGTCGCCGGCCAGTGCATAGGTGAGTCTCGCCTGCCAGTGCATAGGTAAGGATGTCGCCGGCCAGTGCATAGGTGAAGGTCTCGCCTGCCATTGGTTGAATTTCTGTTTTTTTTTTTGATGGGCAAAGAAGAGTAAAATGTAACTTTTTGTCTTCAATAACCATTTTGCTTCAAGATTTCGGACACAGTGACGTAATTTATGCCGATTGCGCACATATTACTAAATGCGTACTCTTCGGTGGGAAGCGACAATATTTGTATGGATGACGTCAAGCTATCACATGTCTCGCCTGCCGTTCCATTTAAAGGTTTAGGACAAAACTGATGCAATCCATTGTTGATTGTCAACAATTCTCCCCTTCTTGTGTGTTCCTGTGATGCTGTTTATCGGTGTCCACGCGCGCATTCAAATCAAATAAATCATAATTAACGCAAAATCATAATCCACATCGTTATTTTTTTTTTAAACTATTCAATTGACCAAATGCAACATTGAAAATCAAGGCATGGTCTGGTGAATGGATTTTTTCGCAGCCCAGTGGTTGTCTGCCTGTGGATTGCCAGTAGACCCCTGCCAGGGCGAGGGCTACACGGGAGCAGACTGCCGCTGTGTCTGCCCGCCTGGCACTGCCGGCACACTGTGCCAGCACACAACCGGCGGATACTACGGTGAGTCTTGAGTGCGCCACGACCACACATGACACTCATGAGTGTGCGTGACGTCCGTGTGATGGATGGTTCCTTAATGATAAGTTGGCTCGCGTATTGAACGAATTGCCACATATATGTTACGTTTAAGCGAGGTATCACGCAAATATATGAGGGTCTAGAGCAAGAAATTCATCACATTAATGTGGGATAACCTGAGATGTGGTCGCTTGGGTGGGATAGCGTCAGATGTGGCCGGTTTTCTGCGAGTCCTTTTTATGCTTAAGACAATGAGCACCATAAAGTGGAAGATTTCAATCGCCTCCATTAAGCATACCTTGAAAATTTTTAGAGGCGTGAGCGACCCTGCATTAGGGCCGCCTAGGACTCTGCGTGGGAGCACGCAAATCAGCTTCTCTATATATATATGTCTGCTTCGGGTTGAGTTTCGAAGGGCAGCCTCTGGGCAGCTTGCTAGCTCCGTATGACTCGGCTCGGCCATCCCTTGTCATACTCTCAGGCGACTATATAAGGTCGGATATAGGAGCCCTAGCTATAAAAATTTTTAGTTGGTGGCGAGCCTGAATTAGGAACCGCCTAGGACTCGGACCGAACGTAAATCAGCTTCTCTATGTCCGCTTTTTGGTCTACATTCCGGCCCCCGAATCAGACAGCCACCAGAGCCTGGTGAGGGGACTGAGGGGATTCTGCCAACTCTTGCCCTACTCTCAGGAGACCATAAAGTCGGCCAGGAGGTTCTGACTAGTCGCTGATTGCGATCAGTTGGCCAACTGACCCAGAATAACTTTGCGCCGAGTGTAGTGACTATTCGGCCGAAGCCTAGGCGGTCCCCGAATTTTGTTAGGGACGAGATTCTGACCACGAAAAGATTTCGATCGGGTGGTCAAGCAGACACAGAATAACTTTGCACCGAGTGTAGTGACTATTCGGCCGAAGCCTAGACAGGGTACAAATTTTGGTAGGGTATATAACTAATGATTTCGAGAAGAAGAGCCTAATTCACATGAAAATTTCAAGTAAAATATTTAACACCTGTTATTCTTTTTGAATAATGTTTAGAAGGCCTAACCAGTAAAAATGTAGTAATTTGAGGTAGTGATTATTTTCATTATTTCATAAGATCTCATACCGATAATCTCAAGTGAGCCGTTCTATCGTGAAGGTCAGCAATACAGAAGACATATTTCGCTTAAATTCAATGTACAAGTTTACAAAACTCAATCGATGAGATTGATTCTCAATTAAATCTTCAAGTTTCAGTTATCTAGATTTTTCACGCACCACTGGAATCAAGAACAAATTATCAATTATGCAATAAGGTTGCACGATGTTCACCTAAACGCCAATGTGATGAAGTTTTTGCCAGTCAGTTTTTGTCGTAATTGTTTCCTAATCTAGTGCAATACTTAATGAATAAGTGCGATACTTGAGGTTGAATATAATACTGTATTTTATTTGTGGATACAGATGACCTCCTGTCACCCTGCAGCAAGACTGTCGCCTACGACACCATCATCCGCTCCCCCAACTACCCCTACAACTACGATAAGGGTGAGCACGCCTGTTGCACAGGACCCAGTTAAAAATTAACGCTTGCATTGCTTACCACCGCATACAATCTACGGTCGTATATGTATGCCGCAACAGTGCAACGGTAGTGAACAGTGATGGAAAGACAATTTTGGTGCCTTATCAGGGTTACTCGTTGGCGTTGTGCCGTTGCCTATTAGCCTCTCGACAGCAGCATGCATTGATGGGCAATGTGGCATCGCTACGATATTGGCGCTACCACTATCGGTTGGCTGCTTATGCCGTCGCCATACCATGCAGTGCCGTTTTAGTAGCGACCTAAATACGGCCGTCTAATTCATTTGGAAAAGGCTGCCCTGCCTTACCGGAACAAGGATAGAATTGATTATGTTACGCCAGCACAAGTTAGGCACATGAATGTCATTTATTTAGAAAAAAATAATTGAAAATAATAAAAAGTGGTCACAAACGGCATACATTAATTAATACATTTACATAACAAAACATTACATTCGTTTACGTACATTAATACAGAAGAAAAGACATTAATATTTAAATCGTAATATTGATTTATTTAACATTTAATAATAATATGAATGAATTTCCGTACATGATTTACATGATTTTTCCAATGAAGAATTTGCTTGCTCTGAAAATACGTTAGCGCAATATATTAATTACTGTCGCTTCAGTTCTGAGGCCATACTTTCAAAACTCGCTAATTAAGTGAACGTAAGTACTTACGCTCTATTTTCTTGTCTATGATTGGTGGATGTTGCTTGCGTGGCCGTCAATGATTGGCTGATGGACTTACGATCTCTTAACTTTTTTCGAAAGTATGGGCCCAGCACTCCTACTACTTTTATGAGGTGAGTGAGTGTTATTATAATTATTATTATTTACAACACTTCTCTTTAACTTCACTTCTTGTTTGTTTGTCTGTCTGTCTGTCTGTCTGTCTGCTACAAATCTTATAATCGAAACTAAACACACTTCTACTTATTCTATCGATCTGTCTGCAAGTCAAAGATGTAGCAGATAATTATCAAACAAATTTTTGTTTAAATTATATTTTGTTTGGCTTGTTTCTTATATTTGTAATACTCTTAGTAGACGCTTTTTCTGTGATCGAAATTTTCAGTGGTGATTTAACTTCGTTTTATACTCGCTGAACGTTTTCAAATCATGTTGAATACATATTAAATGATTTTCATAGTAGTCTGTGATTGGTGGATTTTGCTTGAAAGGCCGTCAATGATTGGCTGATGAACTTACGATCTCTTAACTTTTTTTGAAATTATAGGCCCTGGGCAGCAGTAGGGTAGCAGTTCTGCACTTACCAAGACATCGGGATTACGTAAATCATATTTCATGACGTGCGCCTTCACTTTGATTAGATTGCTGTTCTATTTTGGTAGCCTCTATTCATTTGATTTCTACAACTTCAAATTAATCAAATTAAACATAATAAAAAACAATAATAAATGTAATAAAAATATATTTATTGCAGAAAATTCTATCATATAGTTGTCCGAAGATTATTCGGCAGTCTCTAACTTATTCGCTATTATGATTTATCATCGGCAATACCGCGTGTGCAATTCTCAATAGGAAATTTTATCGCACTTCCACCCGCGGTGTGCAGCACCTAAAAATTGATAAATTATTTCATTTATTTTTACTTCATATGCATTTTTTATAACGAATTGTTAATTATATAAGTAGAAGTATTCCAGCGAGTATCTAAATCATTGAAAACAAAGAAACCGTCAGTCTTTCACACAATTCGATACGAGAAGTTCTATCCTTTAAAATATGCTTTTCAGTTTGCAAGATACTGATATCGATAGCAACTGACTTAATTGAGAAAAACCGGATCGACACTTCATCTGCGTCCAAGTGAGCGGATTCCAACGTAAAAAGTAAATGACTCCAGTATATGTAAATATGTAAAGTATATGTAAATTATATGTAAATTATATGTAAATTCAGTTTATATGTAAAGTATAAAGTAAATGACTGGATACTGGATACTCCAGTATCCAGTAAACTAAAAAGTAAATGACTCCAGTAAAACGGATTCAAACGTAGAAAAACAATTCAAACGTACTTAATTTTGCGCTGACAAACGGCTCACGCTGCCCTCAATTCTGAACGGATCTGACTGCAATTATAAAAATACAAATTTATTGCAAAGCACAGCGGTAGAGATCGTCGCATATTTTTACGTTGCTTCGTTTTTGATTAAAACGGGACTTTCAAAGTTCATACTGAATTTATAAACGTTTCGTTTGTCTTAACGCTAATCGACGCTACACCGACGATCATTATTCTAATTATTCTACATAGCGATTATAGTCACTGACGATCATTATTCTAATTATTCTACATAGTGATTATAGTGACATCTGGTATAGCAAAACTTTGAGGGTACGTTGAATACTGCTGGATCGAGGAACTATGAATAAGATTAAATATTATCAAAGAAAAGACACAAAAAGTAATATTCACTTACAAAAACGGCTATGAACAAAATTTAAAGAATTCAATGAAATAATAATGGCGTTTCGATCTTTGTCTTGTTCTTCTCTCTTTAATTTCTTACCGATGCCAAACTTGTGGTTTTCTTGCTTTTCTTCTCGCTGTCTTATCGATGCTACATTTGTTATCTTCTTGCTCTTATCGCACCTTTATCGATGCTACATTTGTGGTCTTGCTCTTCTTCTCGCTGTCTTATTGATGCTACACTTGTTGTCTTCTTGATGTTCTTATCGTTGTCTTATCGATGCCACATTTGTTGTCTTCTTGATGTTCTTATCGTTGTCTTATCGATGCCACACTTGTTGTCTTCTTGATGTTCTTATCGTTGTCTTATCGATGCCACATTTGTTGTCTTCTTGCTCTTCCTATCGCTGTCTTATCGATGCTACACTTGTTGTCTTCTTGACGTTCTTATCGTTGTCTTATCGATGCCACATTTGTTGTCTTCTTGCTCTTCTTATCGCTGTCTTATCGATGCCACACTTGTTGTCTTCTTGCTCTTCTTATCACTGTCTTATCGATGCCACATTTGTTGTCTTCTTGCTCTTCTTATCGCTGTCTTATCGATGCTGCACTCATGGTCTTATCGATTCTTTACTCGTGTCCGACGAGACCGAAACTGTCTGCCATAGTTAGTCTGCGTCAGTCTGCTATACTCGTCGTCAAGTGTCGTCTAGAAGACGTAAATCATCGTTATGCTCCACGCCTCTTAAACCATTCACGAGCGGCATGTTCATGCATGAGTGCTTGCATGAGTGCCACGCACTAGTATCGTTTACCACTCATAAGTGGCATATATGCCTCCTGGCTCGCGCACCTCCATGAACGGCGTACGTGTGTCACCTATAAGTGGCATGTATATACCTACTAATTAGTTCGTGAGTCAAAATGTAGCATATACATATGTCAAAGTGTACTACCGGTATATGTGACTGCATGGTTATACTATATTTGTCAGAGTGCCACGAATATGTCAGAATGTAACATATATGTCAAAGTGTACTAGATGCGACTGGTTATACTATACAGTGGGGGGAAATAAATATTCGTACACTTGAAAAATCGTATTTTAATGTATGTAAGTACACAAACTTAACAAGAAAAGTGATTTAAATTATGTATAGAGACGCATAGTATTCAAAAATACTATCAAAAGAAATTAAATCTCAATGCAACAAAAAACAATGCAACATGTTCACTTTTCGGGTGAAAAAAGTATTCGTACAAAACAATGAATCCGCATTATTTTAATTTAATACTTGGTTGAATACCCTTTATTCAGCTCAACAGATACCAGTCTATTTCTATACGTCTCGACCAATGATTTGCAGATGCTGACTGGTATTTTATACCATTCTTCTTGGCACACCACCTTAAGATTCTCAATGTTTGTTGGGGACCTTTTCTTAATTTGAATCTTCAAATACCGCCACAAATTTTCAATCGGATTTAAGTCCGGCGCGTTGGAAGGAAGGAGAAAGTTATAGGAAGATTGCTAGCCACTTGAATGTTCCTTTTAGTACAGTTGCTTCGTTCATTGGACGCTTCAAGACCCGTGACAGCGTTGAAAACCAAAGACGATCAGGTGCTCCTAGGAAGATTTATGCACGATCTGCTAGATTATTGGGACGAAAAATCCAAGAAATCCACAGATTACTCGAGGAGAGTTGCAAAGTCACCTGAGTGCCTCAGGAATTCAAGTAACCAAACGAACGATAAGCAATGAACTTCACAGAAACGAATTAAAATCACGCACCCCAAGAAAGACCCCACTCCTAATTAAACGACATCGAGATGCCAGGCTGAAATTCGTCAAGGAGCATAAGGACAAAGACTATGCTTTTTGGGAAAAGGTTCTTTGGACGGACGAAACAAAAATTGAGCTTTTCGGTCGAAATTATCGTCACCATGTGTGGAGGAAAGACGGTGAAGCCTACCTTCCAAAGAACACTGTGCCTACTGTAAAGTTTGGTGGTGATTGGATTTTCCAGCACCTACCTGGTGATTGGATTTTCCAGCAGGATAACGATCCTAAGCACACTGCAAGATCCACAAAGAAATGGTTCGCTAATAGAAATGTACACGTTATGGAATGGCCAAGCCAGTCGCCGGACTTAAATCCGATTGAAAATTTGTGGCGGTATTTGAAGATTCAAATTAAGAAAAGGTCCCCAACAAACATTGAGAATCTTAAGGTGGTGTGCCAAGAAGAATGGTATAAAATGCCAGTCAGCATCTGCAAATCATTGGTCGAGACGTATAGAAATAGACTGGTATCTGTTGAGCTGAATAAGGGGTATTTTCAACCAAGTATTAAATTAAAATAATGCGGATTTATTGTTTTGTACGAATACTTTTTTCACCCGAATAGTGAACATGTTGCATTGTTTTTTGTTGCATTGAGATTTAATTTCTTTTGATAGTATTTTTGAATACTATGCGTCTCTATACATAATTTAAATCACTTTTCCTGTTAAGTTTGTGTACTTACATACATTAAAATACGATTTTTCAAGTGTACGAATATTTATTTCCCCCCACTGTATTTGTCAGAGTGCCACGAATATGTCAGAATGTAACATATATGTCAAAATGTACTAGATGTGACTGCGGGTATACTATATTTTTCAGAGTGCCTCGTATGTGTCCAAGTGTACCATGTGTTTCAAAGTGTACCATATGTGCCTAGGTGTATCATATTTTTCAGAGTGTATACTATATATATGCCGTAGTGTACCATATATATGTCAATCAAGTTCGTAGCAAAAACTTGCAACGAAACAAGCCGTCTATATTCTTTGGCGTGAGTTTTAACTTGCTACAGCGGAATTATATAGGAAAACACCTCCATGCAGTCAAATCACAATTAATTTATTGACAATAAACGAACATTTGTAAAGACCACTTGATTCTTGCTGGGCGACTAGTGGAGTTCTTCTGAAACTTCCACTGTCCTTTTACCTTTAAACGATATTTTTAGTTGCGCTCGAGAGCTCAAAACAGTAACAATAAATCGAACAAGAAATCTTTTTTTTTTTTCATTTCAGGATACTGATCTCATATACGTATTAAAGGAATCAGGTACAATTTAAAATATTCTTGGTTAAATCCAAGTCTGATTTAAGGTGAATTTACCATTGTTTCAATGAATGAAATTACTTCTTTCCGTTAAGAAGTTTAGTATTAAAGGAATTGGAGTTTAGGTTAATTGAAACGTCGCCAACTCTTGACGTTGACAATTATGGTAAACAATCATACATGAAAAAGTAAGAGCATCACATAAGCAATAAAAACGTCCCTTTACAAAATCGGAAGTTTATGAGTGACCTGCCTTATTAAATATTTATAGTAAAATAAATAGTAAAGTAGAAAGTGAAAAAATTATTTTCCGGACCAAACAATAAAAAAGTTTCAATTCCCAAATTAAGTGTTCGCCATAGTTTTTTTTTTCTACATATATATGCATCGTAGGCCATGCTCGTGTGTGCTCAGTGCAGAGCGCTGGCCACTTATTGAGATTTGCCGCGCACTGATGACTTTAGCAGTGGGCGGTCCGACCTTAACAAGGGTGACTACAATAATAAATATTAGCTTCCTTGTAATGAAAATTTTTCTGCACGTATAAAACTGAGATAGAGCGGCATTCTACACAATATAGTGACTTAGTATTCTTCTCAGTTATAATGGTTTTGTTGCTTTATAGTAGTTATAATAGTTTGTTGCTTTTTAATCGCATTTACTTATACCTTGGATTACTTTAGAAGCAATCCTCTTCCACGATACTGAAACGTAATTTACGGTGTTTTGTTTGCTAAAATTCTGTAATGAACGTTCCTCTCGTGTCGAAGCATCTTTTTCGTCTTATAATTAAATTGAGTTAGGATTTTTTTATTTAACAATAAGTTAATATGTACTTATTTTGAAATTAAAACCAATCAATCAACCTGAACATCAATGATAGATTTTCTATTATTCCTTTACCCAGTAAATATGAACTGAAATTAAACTGGCATCGACCCACGCTATGCAAACCACAATGAAATATGAACGGCCCTTCATTACGAAAGGTTAATAAAGGGTCAATGCATGCAATGGCTTGGGACGCAGTAATAACCTGTAGGCAATTCAAAGTTTCGCACAACACGATTCCTTTCATCAAGTGGATATACAAAGCGGGTGGGGAAAATGTACAGGAAATGCGCTGACGTTGACTTTGCTGTCACCTCGTGGTCTCTGACGCAGCAGTATGCGTTAAAGCTGAATTTTGAGTTTAATGTGTCCGCGAGAATACGTTTCATATAGGCCATTGAGTTAAATGAGTTGTAAGATGTGTGTTTCAGGAGGAAAATACCATCACAAAAAAAATGCAATGAGTAAATGTTCAAATACCTTACTTGAGCAGGAAAAAAGCTTGTATGTTAATACGGAATGCGTCGTGCCGAGACGTATCGCTGTGGACTGATAGGTTATACGGCGTGCAGAGACGTGGTGCGTATTGGTTAAAACGTAATGTCGGGTGTGTTAATGCATAATATGTCGTGTATGTGTTAGTGCATGATAAACCATGCAGAGACGTGATGCGTGTAGCTTGTACGTAATGCATCTTACAGAGACGTGGTGCGTGTGGCTTAGTACGTAATACGTCGTACAGAGACGCGGTGCGTGTGGTTGAGTACGTATTACTTCGTGCAGAGACTTGGTGCGTGTGGTTTAGTACGTAATACTTCGTACAGAGACGCGGTGCGTGTGGTTTAGTACTTAATACGTCGTGCAGAGACGCGGTGCGTGTGGTTTAGTACGTAATACGTCGTGCAGAGACGCGGTGCGTGTGGTTTAGTACTTAATACGTCGTGCAGAGACGCGGTGCGTGTGGTTTAGTACGTAATACGTCATGCAGAGACGGGGTGCGTGTGGTATAGTACGTAATACTTCGTACAGAGACGTGGTGCGTGTGGTTTAGTACGTAATACGTCGTACAAAGACGTGGTGCGTGTGGTTTAGTACGTAATACGTCGTGCAGAGACGGGGTGCGTGTGGTATAGTACGTAATACTTCGTACAGAGACGTGGTGCGTGTGGTTTAGTACTTAATACGTCGTGCAGAGACGCGGTGCGTGTGGTATAGTACGTAATACTTCGTACAGAGACGTGGTGCGTGTGGTATAGTACGTAATACTTCGTAAAGAGACGTGGTGCGTGTGGTTTAGTACGTAATACTTCGTACAGAGACGTGGTGCGTGTGGTATAGTACGTAATACTTCGTACAGAGACGTGGTGCGTGTGGTTTAGTACGTAATACGTCGTGCAGAGACGTGGTGCGTATGGTTTAGTACGTAATACGTCGTGCAGAGACGTGGTGCGTATGGTTTAGTACGTAATACGTCGGGCAGAGACGTGGTGCGTATAGTTTAGTAGGTACATAATACGTCGTGCAGAGACGTGGTGCGTGTGGTTTAGTACGTAATACGTCGTGCAGAGACGTGGTGCGTGTGGTTTAGTAGGTTTAGTACGTAATACGTCGTGCAGAGACGTGGTGCGTGTGGGTGGTGCGCAGCGACGAGTGCAGGGCGCCGGTGCTGACGCTGCTCGACTTCGAGTTCGGCGCCCGCGACTTTCGCGGCCACTGCACCTCAGACTACCTCGAGATCAGAGGGGACTCCCCGAGCGACGGGGAAGTGTAAGTCTTGGAGCAGTGGGGAGGGACAGCCTCAAGATCAGGAGTGACTTCCCGAGCGACGGGGAAGTGTGAGTTTTAGAGCTAAGGAGAGACGTGCGAATCTCCAAGAGATAGGGAAATGTGAGTCTTGAATGAGTGAGGAAGGACCGGCTCGAAATCAGGAGCATGCTTCCGAGCGACGGAGAAGTGCGAGTCTTGAAGCAGTGGGGAAAGATAGGTGATTGTCATGCTGTTCATCGCAAGGAACTTAAGTTTTCGGCTTGAGGTAATTACTAATGGAAAGCGAGTATAACCTCGAAAAAATTCTGTTAATAAATCATACGTAGTGACCAATAATATATTACTGCGATCAACCTCCAGTGTACCATGCCTGCCTATTGATTGGTCGTGCAATGTAACAATATTTTCCAGTTGACAAACTGTAGCTAATTCTAATGTAGCTGTAGGTGACTGGCTAATACAATATCGGGCTCCGTCCCACCAGAATGTGTGGGCAGGAGATCTCCACGGGGACCCAATACCGCGCCCGTGGCCCCACGATGGTCCTCAACTTCAACGGGGAGCTCGGGGGGCACCGGGGCTTTGAGGCGCGTCTCCACTTCGAGGACATCGAGGGCTGCTGCCGCCGCATCGTGAACGGGTCCTCCACCTATGTCCTTAGCCCGGGGTATCCTGCGCAACCCGCGAGGCCCTTCAGCTGCGCCGTGCAACTCAAGGTAATGACGCGCGGTCCTTCAGCTGCGCCGTGCAACTCAAGGTAATGACGCGCGGTCCTTCAGCTGCGCCGTGCAACTCAATTAAGTTAAGTATATGGGCGAAACATACGGTAATTTTAATAAATCTGGACTGTCGATCCTTACAGCTCTACTGACTTACGTATACGTTATTCAGACCAAAAAATCTCAGTTACACCGCACGGTATGGAAAATTTACATGACGCGAAAATTGTATACTTGCAAACTGCTTCTCTAAATGACAGATGTCCATAAATGTGTTCTATCACATAAGGCTCAGACTTGAGTGTTTATTTCCGTAGTTCCTTCAAGTAGTTCTCATGATGCATATCCCTTCATCGCAAATACTTCGAGTGATGAAGGAGTTCGTAGCAGCTATTTTCCCAACTTGTGCGCTTTGATTGACATCCAAGAGTTATCTCTGAGCCAACAGACATAATGATCCTCATTTACATGTATTTATTGGTTGGAAATAATGACTTAGTCTGATAAGATTTCCTATTCTTTTCGTATGCATGTCATCAAATAGCAAGCGATATTTATCTTAATATTAACCTCCGTTTGTATTCTCTCTTCCTTGCTCAGTTCATTATGTACATGAGAGCACTGCTGCACATTTCCTCTTACTTGCATTCACAGGTTAAAGCGTTACGGACATTACAGAGTTATGTTTTCATTTTTTTAACATGCGGTAATAAATTACGATACCTTGAAGACATCATCTCTTCGATTTTATTTCAGTTTTATTTCTATGGTGCATATGGAATCCTCTGAACGTTTTCTCGTGAGAATTAAAATAATTGCCATTGCAGGCCAGTCCTGCAATGCTTGAAGTGTTCCTGCAGCAGTCGCAGCAGGTACCTGCAGGAGATGCGTGCCCTCTACAGCTGTGCCTACCTAACGGCAACTGCTCCAGGTATTTATTTCTGTAATTCTGTACCCAATTAAAAATATTCTATGGCAGAGCGCCGCGTCTTGGTAGAGCAATCAGCGCGCTAGTCTATCCACTCACCACGGCCGCGAGTGCGCGGGACGCAATAAGTTGTGTGAATTAACCCTCTACCGCCTGACACGAGTAACCGGAGCAATATTGTCACAAGCCTACTTCCCAAAAATGATAGGTTCTAGTGAGCGCAAAATTACTTGCACTGATGGTTGCCGCCACGTACGACAACTTTAAAATGTTCTCTGTTGCGTACAAACGTCCTCAGGTTGCTACACAACACTCAATAGTTTACGTATAATTTAAGTTGGAAGTTTAACTTTAAAATGTTCTCTGTTGCGTACAAACGTCCTCAGGTTGCTACACTCAATAGTTTACGTATAATTTAAGTTGGAAGTTATGTTTCCGTAGAGTGACATACGGCGGGAGGGGCTAAGTTCCAGACGTGCAAGTGGTGTAATTTGTTGCAACTGAAACTTGGTAGCAATAGTCGGCGGCCTATAGAACAGTTTTCAAGCTAATCATATAGAAGCATCCAAGATATCTTATTTCCTTGCGAAGGATTTTGAATGATAGAAGACCGTTATGATTTTATATATTTTATATAATATAATATAACATACAACTTTATTACCATATTAATGGAAGGTAATGTAGAAATTTATTCAAGATTTGCTTTGCCTGTTCTTACAAGCGGCCACTCCTAAGACACGAAAGACTAGCAGTCAATTTGACTTCGCATGAATGGTAGCTGGAATCAGACATCTTAGAGGAGACCCTAGTAAACCAGACCAAAGTGGATGAAACGACGTGAAGTACATTAGGTGCAAAAACTATCCGACACAAAGGAAAAACTTTATTATTTTGAACGTTAATTTTAACAAAATTGCAATTATCAAGTCAACATTTAATGATATTGTTGTTTTGATATGATATTTATATTTCCCATGTAAATTTACTTTAGAATACTATTTATTCATGTTATTTTGTTTGATAAGCTTTAATTACGTCAGTTTTTAATTTGTGTCGGATACTTTTTGGACCCACTGTACATTTAACCTCAGTAAATTAGACCACTGTTCTAAGACCTTCAGTAAATCAGATTCCATCAAGTCAGACCCGTGACCCTACGCAGGTACTGCGGATCTGCAGACCCCCGTGAGCCCGTGGCAATGCTGCCAAATTCAGGGTCAGCCCACATCTTGTCAGGGTCTCAGCCCTTGCTCCTCACCATCACCACCGTCACCACGCCCTGCCATAAGGTCTGCTTGCCCGTTAACTTTATTTCTATGTCAATTGGAATACAAATTCAAAAAGTAACTTGTCTTTTTGAAGTAGAATTTACATTTTTACCTATGCTAATAATTGACATTTTACCGATTTGCCACTTTTTTTCATTACTACTTTAATCTTTTATTTTAGGATTCTATTTCTTTTCTTCATAGCTCCCGTCAATAAGACCTATTAGTTCACCCTATTACTCGTATATTCGACTATTACTCGTATATTTGCATTGTTATTCAGTTTTCAATTATTTGTGTGGTACTCGGTTTGTGATCTTCGTTCATTTTACCTCCATCGCTTCCCTAAATACACTCGGGCACTGTAAATACGGACCTCGAGAAAAACACGGCGAAATTCACTTAACATTCTGTATTTACCTGCAAGATTTGAACTTAATAATATTACCATTCAATTTGCTTTTGTTCTAGCATCGGATTTATTCCAAAAGCATTTGCGTCCTCGTGTCAACTTCAGTTCAGCTTTTTGATTTGAGCGCTATTTTCCGTCAAGATTAGGCATGGTAATATTTGATTTCATTGCATTACTTAATATCATTGGGAATATTTTACTTCATCGAATTATTAGGCGTTGTTTCTCCATTAAAATTCCCGTACGAATTCTACGAATATTTTGATATTCTCGTGTTACGCTGTTTAAATGTTATTCGGGGAAAAAAATTCTACATTAATGAACTGACGACTTCTCAATAATTCCACTTAAGTATCAAATCTTTTATCAGTCATCTATTCAGCAAAAATACTTAATATCCTTCTCTTGTAGCTGTGATCGTATTATTATTTGCACATTTTATTACCATTAATTTCTTACCTTTAAGATTGTTTCATAATAGAACTCTATGAATTTTTGCAAATTGAGTTGATGTTTGTATATGTATAACATAATTTTTAGTTCTTCCAATACCAGCCTGCCTGCCTGCATCAACCTGATGCTTGAAATCGGTTTCCAATTCTAACAAAGCAATTTTTATTTTCTAAACAAATTGCATCCATTCTCACGCTGCAGTTATTGGGGACACAAGTCGAATGTTCAGCCTGCTTGGTCAACTTGTTTGTTGATGTTCAGCCTGCTTGGTCAACTTGTTTGTTGATGTTCAGCCTGCTTGGTCAACTTGTTTGTTGATGTTTAGCCTGCTTGGTCAACTTGTTTGTTGATGTTCAGCCTGCTTGGTCAACTTGTTTGATCATTCCAGGTCTTCAAGCTGGGCGGACCTGGGCATGAACGCTCTGGTTCCCTGGAGGTACTTGCTGATCGCTGGACCATGTGCGAGTACCACTTCCAGGTGAGCTCAACGCTGTTCAGGCCATGACAACATTAACACTTCGTGATTTCAAATGCAGAAAAATAAATAAATTTAATTTGGATTAGAACTTGAGAGATTTTTTAAAACGTCAATAGGGACTCGTCCTCGCTTCTCTGACTCTCCATTGTAAGTGATGTTTTATTCAATACATTGGGCTGAAGATCAGACGATTTGTTGGAAAATTATTTGTGGTCACAACGGGCGATTTGTGACCGTCATCTTCCATTGCCATAATTTTCCTGGCAATATTTACTTAAAGAACCGGTCCTTTTCTCTTTACGTATTTTCTTCGTTTATTGTGAAGAACTTAATCAACATATTAGCTATGGAAAAAATTAATCCACCCAACGAAAGTTTACGAATGCCTCAATGTGCATCGATTATAAACTGTTTTCTTTCAGATCGAAGTATATGTCCTAAACTAAACAAAATATATATTATGTCCTAAACTGCGTTTCAAATTCATAGCGAATGCGACCGATTGTTTGAATTGCCGTGAATTTTTCTGCAGGATATACCTAGTAATATAGAGAAGATAATTTTTCATAATCAAGGTTTTGCTAATTCGGTACATATTAGGAGAAAACTATTCACACCTTGTTACGAGGAAAGACAAAAAATTTAGGAAAGACAAACCTTTATTCAAGCATCAAACCCATGAATATTTATTAGAAGTGATTTATTTATTATTAGAAGTGATTTATTTATTATTAGAAGTGATTTATTTATTAGAAGTGATTTATTTATTAGAAGTGATTTATTTATTAGAAGTGATTAATTTGTTAGAAGTGATTTACTTATTAGAAGTGATTTACTTATTAGAAGTGATTTATTCGTTAGAAGTGATTTATTTATTACAAGTGATTTATTTATTATTAGAAGTAATTTATTTATTATTAGAAGTGATTTATTTATTAGAAGTGATGTATTTATTATTAGAAGTTATTCATTTATTTATTAGAAGTGATTTATATATATTAGAAGTGATTTATTTACAATTAGAAGTAATTTATTTATTAGAAGGGATTTATTTATTTTTAGAAGCAATTTATTTATTAGAAGTGATTTACTTATTAGAAGTGATTTATTCGTTAGAAGTGATTTATTTATTACAAGTGATTTTAGAAGTGATTCATTTCCGGCGCAGAGCCAAACCCCCGCGCATGTGATGCTGGAAATATCGTCGGCTCAGCTGCGGGGCGCCGGCGCCCTGCTGGTGGTGGACGAGGGGGGGTCGGGGGCGTACCCCCCCAGCAGCAGCAGGAGCTACAGCAGAGGGCGCGCCGTGCTGCCGTCCTACGTCTCCAGCAACGTCAGCGTCGCCGTCGCCGTCCAGGGAGACGTGGGCACCCGCGTCCTCATCAGCTACTCATTGTGTGAGACGCCCGGTCCTACTTGGCTACTCGATCCTACTTAGCTACTCGATCCTAGAAGCAGCTACTCTCTCCTAATTAGCTATTTGATCCTACTTAGCTACTCGATCCTACTTAGCTACTCGATCCTACTTAGCTACTCGGTCCTAGTCAGCTACTCGGTCCTACTTAGCTACTTGATCCTACTTAGCTACTCGATCCTAAAGTCAGCTACTCACTCCTACTTAGCTACTCAACCCTAGAGTCAGCTACTCACTATTACTTAGCTACTCTTATTGTCAAGTACTCACTCTTTCCCCATTAGGCTATAACTTTACGTGACTTCACCACGTAACAACTTCTTCTTGGTTTCTTCTACTTGGCGACCTCTCATAGCTACTCCTCTTTACCTCACTATATTTTAATCTCGCCTCGGTATTCATGTATTGAATTAACGGCATCTGAAAAACATTAATAAATTCTCAAGCTTACTTGTTACCTTGATTCATATTAATTATTTTTTCCTTTATTTGTTTATGTTTGCAGTTAGGAAAATATTCATAAGACTGTCATTGCTTTATGCCAGTCTATGTTCCAGTCGCGTTACATCGCGCGTAACGCAGCGCCTTACGTGGCACTCAATATGACACGCATGACACTCAATTGTGACATTTGTGACACACTGTGACACGTGTGACACACTGTGACACGTGTGACACACAATGTGACACGTGTGACACACAAGATGACACGTGTGACACACAATCTGACACGTGTGACACACAAGATGACACTTGTGACACACAATGTGACTAGTGCGACGCAGAATGCGACACATGTGACCTCAATGCCTTACTAGCAACACGGCATCATATGTGCGACACACAACATCCTGTATGACACTAATTCCTACAAGTGCCTCATAACGCCCTTGTGTGAATGTGTGCCACATCAAAATGTGTGACACACAGCATATCCTGTATGACACAAGTGTCTCATAACGCCCTTGTGTGCCACACAAGTGCCTCATACTGCCCTTGTGTGCCCCAGACGAGTGCCAGGACCAGGACGATGAGTGCCAGTACTGGCAGCTGGACGGGGAGTGCCAGCACAACAGCGCCTGGATGACGCGTCACTGTCCAGCCTCCTGCCGCGTCTGCAGTCAGTGACGCGATCGCTGCTCAGCTAATGACTCGTTAATGCACTGATTAACTTCATCATTAATGCACTGAATCATTAATGCAGCACTGATTAAATCAGCATTAATGCACTGATTAACTTCAGCATTAATGCACTGATTAACTTTTGCATTAATGCACTGATTAACTTCAGCATTAATGCACTGATTAACTTCAGCATTAATGCACTGATTAACTCAGCATTAATGCACTGATTAACTTCAGCATTAATGCGCTGATTAACTTTAGCATTAATGCACTGATTAACTTCAGCATTAATGCACTGATTAACTTCAGCATTAAGGCACTGATTAACTCATCATTAATGCACTAAAACATTAATGCACTGATTAACTTCAGCATTTAGAAGTGGTTGAATTTAATTAGTTAATTTAACTAATTAGAGCGTGGCTCATTTGGGAAGTTGAATGTTGGTCTTATTACTGCACGCTAACACTTGACCTGATTAGTGTTCCCTGAACTAATGATCCAATCAATCCTGATTACCTATTGACCTTAGAAATGATTAACTACCAATTAACCCAATTACTGCTCGATTACTTATTGACGGACTCAAATACTGCTTAGCTGCCCACCGACCCGATTACGGCTTGATTAACAATTGACCCGATTACATCAAAGTCGCTTATTGACCTAAATATTTGTTAGAAATAATTTACGCGCATAAATATTCATTCTTTAACTAATTTTATTCAAAGTTCAAGTTATATCAAACATATATTATATATATGTTACCCTAATTAAAAGAAACGAATTCGTCTACTAATTATATTTGTTTAGTTATTCATTTACTTATTTCTTTTCCCAAATTTATTTCTGAAGTTAATTCAAAGTATATTTTTCGAATTTCAAACTCGTTATCAGTTATTTAAGAAGCTGCAGCTCAAGTAGTCCAGTTTTTTTTGTAGCTGAATTTCTCATCGATTCATTCGTGCATTACTTAACTGCTCCTGAATAGCAAATTACTTACCTTGGCTTTGACATCAAAATTGTTTTATTTTAATCCCTCAATTATTAATGAATTTCTTTTCTTCCTGGATATATTTATAATTAGGTAATAGACTTAACTACGGAAGAATCATTATTTCACACCAATTTAATTCATGCGCTATTACAGTTATTGATTAGATGCACCAGCTAATCACTAATACAGCAGTTAATCATTTCTTCGTTATCTCTCGAAGCGTTGGTAAAGTGTCATCTATTTTTGTGATGAGAATAAAAGTATACAACCACCATTTGCTTGTAATCTTTATGTCTCATTAATAAGGTACACTTTGGTACAAAATCATTAATTTCGCATTTAATTCAATTTTGCGTCAATTCGCCCAAAAGCTAGTAATCAAGTTGGTAATTAATGACGTTAACCTTTCAAACAATTCATGCACACAATAAATCACTGGATTCGTGCGCTGTCTGGTTTACTTTCCGTACGTTTCAATGAATTTTTCATTGATTTTTCGTTATATAGATTATTCGTCGTATTAATTGTTACCCTAATTTCTGAATACACTGGATTTTCCATACTATGTACGTACTATGGAACGTTGTCACAGCCGCACTATTTGTCAAGGTTACCGATCGCTGCGCATTTCGAATTCTTTTTCTGCAATGGAAATTGTCAACTCACTAACAACCGTTTAAATCGGAACAATTTTTATATTTTTAACAATTATCTCAATTGCTTACGCAGTTACGAATTTTTTAAAAATAATTTATCCTCTTTCGTCATTCCAATATTTCAAAAAAAATTCTTTTAAGTTGCAACGCAAATTACACCTTTATTCGACGTTCCGACTTTGAGAGAATTCGTTTCTGCTGTTGGTCATTCAACAAACCGTATTCATCATATTCATCATATAGTTTATAGTATATGCCTTAATAAAATACCAGCGAATATTGATTGATTTAATGTAAAGTGAAAATTTCTCTGGTCAAAATCTTCTAGGATCTGAAACTTGCCAGAGATCTGGGGCCATACTTTCAAAATTCGCTAAGTTAACCTAAGTATTTATATACGCTCTATTTTCTTGTCTATGATTGGTGGATTTTGCTTGAAAGGCCGCCAAAGATTGGCTGATGAACTTACGATCTCTTTACTTTTTTTGAAAGTATGGGCCCTGAGCCTATGTTATCCCGTACCGCCACAGACACGTCGAGATCGTGTCGGGACCAGCACCTGGACTGCGGGTTCTGGGCGCAGCACGAGCAGTGCACTGCAAACCAGCGCTGGATGGCAGTGCACTGCGCCGCAGCCTGCGGACACTGTCGTGAGTTATACGCATACTCAACCCTTCGGTCATGGTTACAATACAATACATGGTTACAATACAATAAAATACAATACATGGGTGCATGGGTACTCAACTCTTAGGTCATGGTTACAATACAATACATGATTACAATACAAGTTATACAACACATGGTTACAATACAATACAATACATGGATACTCAACACTTAGGTCATGGTTACAATACAATACATGGATACTCAACACTTAGGTCATGGTTACAATAACCGTGAAGCCTTTAACATTCACTCATGTGAAGCGTTTATACATTAACTGTCGATAATATTTAATATGTGAAGCTTTTAACTTTAACTAATGTGAAGCCTTTATACAATAACCGTCGTTAATATTTAATATGTGAAGCCTTTAACTTAAGTTGTCTTGAGGAGGCAAAAGGTTTGAGCACATTTTGCCCGTTCGCGATCAAGCATAGGAATGTGAATAAATTTAAATTTCTGTAACCAGTAAAAGATAGTATTCATAAAAAGTATTCTGAAACCAATAAAAGAAATTAATCATTGAATATATTTACTCCAATTAATTTTTTAAACTTTAGCATATTGAAAAAAAAGTAACGTGTCCGCTAAATAGCCAATATGTGCCCAATAAATTAAGCGTCAAAAGTGGGCCTCCATGCGTTTCTGTCCGAGCGTTCACTGACCTCACTCATCCTGACTGGCTGCAGCTTCATTCAGTCGGGCTAACAACTTTTCACGCGACTTAATAAACACGAAAAGTGAACTTATGACAAGAAAAATCTGGGTCAAAAAGCTACTTAATTCAATTTTAGGAAGAAATTATATTTGCAACTTATTTGTAGCAAGTTTATATGAAGTTCATTAGCTTCCAGGTTCCAATTTCGATGCAATACGAGCCGCTAAGTTTGTAATGAAGTTCTCGGGGCAGCGGCCTTCTGCCACGGCAGAAGCAGGCGCGTCCGACCTTATATAGGACTAATATTGGGGGCGGGCTTAATGAATGCTATGATGAACGTGATACGATGTGTGCCGTGATGAATGTGGTAGCGATGTGTGACATGAATGTGGTACGATGTGTGGCATAATGAATGCCATGATGAACGTGATACGATGTGTGGCATGATGAAAGTGGTAGCGATGTGTGACATGATGAGTATGATAACGATGTTTGACATGATGAACGTGATACGATGTGTACCGTGATGAATGTGGTAGCGATGTGTGACATGAATGTGGTACCATGTGTGGCATAATGAATGTGGTATCTAAGATGAGTTTACCTATAGTTTATGTGCCGTCTAATGCTAAGTAGCGATGCGGCATCCCGGTCTCTGTGCCAATTCTGTATCTCATTACTTCGAACCATGGTGCCGTTGAACTGCATATTGTTCACTAGGGCCCAATGGTAGATTGTCGACAAGCCATCCTGTAACCTCTCGCAGTCTAGGTCCTCTGTGATCATCATCAGCACTCTTGTATCGTCCGCAAATGACGATGTAGATGCGTGTATATAGTTCCAATTTATAGCCACGACAACTTCTTTTCTACCTTCTCAAACTTCTGTTACCAATGCAATGAAAATTTATGATTACAGAAATGTTTGAATTCCAGTTATCGGAATTTAAAAAAAATTGATTCAGTAAATCGATCAGTAGGCTTTTTTCATTGTCATTTCTAATTCTTATTTTGCTATAAAAATACTATGTGCAATAATTCGTCATCTAATATAAAAATTGATTAATATTCTTATGATCCCTAGAATGAGTATAGCTTTTAAATGATAAATAAAAAGGTACACTCCCATAATGAAAGTGATAATAGAATTGTGCATTTAATCTCGTTAATCCCGCCCTCTATTCCGTTGCGACGTCGCGGCGACAGCGGCCTGCGCGGACCTCAACCCGCAGTGCGCGATGTGGGCGACGAGAGGCGAGTGCGCGCGGAACGCTGCCTACATGCGCAAGCACTGCGCCTACACCTGCGGCTTCTGTGGTATGTGCATGAGGCTTGATGTGTGTAATGTCAAGTTGCATGGCGGGGTGTGGCATTACACACATCTGTGGTATGTGCATGGCGTTTGATGTGTGTGGCTTCTGTGGTATGTGCATGGTGTTTGATGCGTGTGGCTTTTGTGGGACGTGGTGGCCAGTGGCATGTAGCTTCTGAGGTGCGTGACCTATGATGTATCTGGCTTCAGCGGTATGTGGTTGCTGCGATATGTGGGTGTTGGGGTATGTGGCTTTTGGGATATGTGGCTTCTACAGTAGTTGATTGTTTGGAGGGAAATTTCGTAAAATTTTGCTAAATACGAATTGTCTAATAATTTTTACGTGGAATTGCGGTGGACACTAATAGGGTAAAGTTGAATGTAATTTGATCCATCCTATCATGCGAAAAATATGTTTTTCATTGCAGGAAATTCATCAAGCGATGCTGCTGCATCTAAGGGGAATTCGACTGAAGTGATTGCCAAGCGCGGAAGAGATACGTCGAACGCCAACGCAAGCACGGCTGTCGAGTTGGAACTCGATATGGCCGTACCCCTCTCCCCTGACGATGCTGTGATCGTCACAAAAATAACAACAAATCAGCTATTGAACATCGTGCGTTCCGATAAAACATCATCACGGATGACAAACCCGGAGAGCAGTGAGCTGCAAACTTCGGAAATGCTGACTGCCAACTTTTCTGGAAATGATCACCACAACGCGGGGTCAACAATCAAGTTCGGTGAGATCGAGACTTTTCATTCTCTCGCGTTTGCAAAAGGGGATAATGAAACAAAGTTGACTCGGACTGCAACTGAGTCGAGTGAAAATGTTAACCCAGGCTCGAGATCAACCTACTCCACCAGAAGTTATCACTCGATTATTCCAAACAAACGCTTGAGAAATAATCAGTACAACGCGATGAATGCTACTGACACATCCAACCATTGGCTGCGTCTTCAAAGATTCGAGGAACTACCAACAAATAAAACGCTTAATCATTCACATGTATCAATCGTAAATAAAAAAAGAATTGCAGGGCCTAGACCAACAGATCGAAACTCTGAGCGCACCAGAGACAATTATGCTCGTCCAACAGACCACAAGATGAGAAAAGATGAATTTGTGAACGAATCGAATTCGGTGCTGCCGTCTCCATACGATGACGTGCCATTTGGCCACAACACTGAACCCTTCTCTAATGTGACAAGTCGTCGTCGTCAGGGGCAGGGAATGCTCGCTTCGGGGGCGGTGACGCCGAGAACCTCGCTAGTATTAAATAATACTAAACGTAGATTTGGCACCAGCTGGCATCAAAGTCGCCGGCAGTACAGTGGAGCTAATGCATCGATAAACGAGGCAGATGTTAAAAGGAACTTTATTGGGCCACAATTCGCTAGCACAGTCTCGCCAAGTTCTCCAAAGAATGAAACCGTCGCTATTGGATTTGAATATACGGGAAAACTCGACCTAACTGGCGTGAGTCAGAACCTAGAAGGTGATCAGAGGAAACTCGTTATTTATAATGTTGACAATGCGGATAGCGATTTTGATGTTGATAGCCACGAATCCAATAGCAGCTTTGGAATTCTTCCTGTTGAAATAATAGCAACGAAAATAAGCATCAAGGCAAGCTCCAATGACACCGCGATTTCCTCCGGAGTTCGCAGAGAGCAGACAGAACGGATGATAAACATTGCTAGTAACTTTCTCGAGAAGCTGCCGACTGAACCAGAGACGACTGCAACTAAAACCGTGGAGAATGTCTTCATGGACACAGCAGATCCTCTAGCGTAAGTAGTGTTCATAAGACGTATAGTATAGTATCTTCGGCATTGAAGAATAGGCCTGGATAGGCTTGTTGCCGATTCGTGTATTTTTCTTGACTAGTTCGCAGATCTAAAAAGCTGGTTCTTATGAACGTATGGTTCTTAAGAACGTGCATATCAACATAGAGTAAGAGAGAGAGAGTAAGCGGTGAGTAATATACCGAGTAAGCGGTGTCCACAGGAGGAATATAGTTCATAAAGAACTTATAATCATAAGCCTTCATGTGGTAATTGTTAGCAATCACGTGGACATCGTACGCTATGACATGTACAGGGTGTTTCAGAATTAAGTAACCCTTTTAATTTGTTAATAAATAAAAAACTAAGAACGTTATGAAGTTGAAACTTGTTTTATTTAAAAGAAGAACATTTTTATGGTAATATTGTATCCTAGTTTTTAAATATAATATCTTTTAAATGACTTTTAAATAAAACAAGTTTCAACTTCATAACGTTCTTAGTTTTTTATTTATTAACAAATTAAAAGGGTTACTTAATTCTGAAACACCCTGTACAACACTAGCCCACCCGTTATGCGCGTTCGTACATAAAGAACGTACGCGTTCGTGCGTATTAATATCGTTCGTACATTTTTTCTGCTGAAAAGATTTACTCGATCTCAATATAATTCCTAATAACTTACAAGGATTTTCATTTAATTAAGCGCATACTTAATACATAAATTATATTAAATATAAAAGGTACTGGTCATAAGGTTTCTTTCAACAAGAAACGTTGAGTGATTTATCAATACAAATTTAATGAACAAAAAAAGGTTTTACACTAAGCAAAGGCATGCTCTTTTGAACTAATCTGGATAACTTTACAGACAAGCCCTGGGGACGGAAAACCGCACGACTTCGGCCAAACTGATTCCAGAAGCTTTTATTGCCCAAGTTCATCCAAATGTTGAAGACAATCTTGCTGCAGAAGTTGCTCCTGTTACAGCAACTGTTCCTTCATGCGAAGTAGTTCCTTCAGCAGGAATTGTTTCTTCAGCAGAAGTTGTTCCTTCAGCAGGATTTGTTTCTTCAGCAGAAGTTGTTCCTGTTGCATCAACTGTTCCTTCAGCAGAAGTTGTTCCTTCAGCAGAAGTTGTTCTTTCAGCAGAAATTGTTCCTTCAGAGGAAGTTGTTCGTTATGCATCAACTGTTCCTTCAGCAGGATTTGTTCCTTCGGCAGAAGTTGTTCCTTCGGCAGAAGTTGTTCCTTCAGGCGAAGTTGTTTCTTCAGGCGAAGTTGTTTCTTCAGAAGAAGTTGTTCCTTCAGCAGGAGTTGTTTCTTCAGCAGAAATTGCTCCTGTTACAGCAACTGTTCCTTCAGGCAAAGTTGTTCCTTCAGGCGAAGTTGTTCATTCAGCAGAAGTTGTTTCTTCAGCAGGAATTGTTCCTTCAGCACGAGTTGTTTCTTCAGCAGGAATTGTTCCTTCAGCACGAGTTGTTTCTTCAGCAGGAGTTGTTCCTTCAGCAGAAGCTGTTCCTTCGGCAGAAGTTGTTCCTGCTGCGGATGTTGTTCATGGTGTAAAAGTTGTTCATGCTGCACAAATTGGTACTGATGCGGAAGTTTTTCCTGCTACAGAGTTGTCGATACTTTCCGCTTCGCAAACTCCACCAACTTCCACCGTCTCGACCTTTAAGCCTCAACCGAAATATGCAGCGTCGTTCCTAATGCCATTGATAAATTCCATTGCTGGCTCAGATAAATCGACGAACTCGCTGGAAAAAATTAATAGTACTGGGCCATTGTCAACCCTTGATCAAAAATTGACAGAAATTTTAACGAAAACAAAATTAGATACCGAGGTAAACTCTTATGAATCGTTTTGGAAAGAAAATCAAGAATTAGATTTATTGGAACGTGATATTTTCACAATGATACTCCCCACATTAACTTCACCACCACAGAGTGGAACCGGACCTACTCTCCTGCCTTCTACAACACAAATAACGCCACCTAATTACACGATTCCAATGAATATTAAAAATTCCTTCTCGTCAGTCGAGTATAAAACTGCCGCCCCGAACGCGCATCCCGAGGCGATTTCCACATCGACTCCCAAACCACCACACATCCAAATAAATGAAATGCGTGTGACTGAAGGGCAGTCTGATGAATTAACAAGAATAAATCGTCCAGTACATGACCGCGATCTACTAGCAACTAGCAAAATGATGCTCCCGGTTAAGCACGACCGCATACACAGAATCAAGAATGGTAGATTCCAGTCAGGATATAATAAACAAGTTGAAGTTCAACATAAGTTGAAGATTCATACGGGTGCCGATGAAGAAAATATAATAGAAAATCATGTAAATGCCCACGAATTCCTTACGCCCATTCCCCTTAGTGACCACGAGAAGATAATCAAAGAAAATTGGCACAGGTTTCAGGTTGGTAAAAGCGAGCCATCATCGTCTGGGGATTTTTCCGAATCAGGCTCTACCAATTTCTCCGAGTCTGAATATCCTGAAATGAAATTGAGACTAAATGTAAATGAACATTTTAATGTACACGACAGCAAAACTGCTCTGGATACGCAGCACATGCGTGTCCTAAGTCACGTCAGGAGTAGGAGGAATTACCTGACGTTCCTTAAATCCTTCATGAATAAAGAAGCTGCTATCGATGAATTTATGGCAGTGCCCTTCTGTTCCGGAGTTAAAAGACATCTACGCCAAGCTGGTCCACAGTTTTTGGCATCGATGAAAAACTTCAGGAGCCTCGTTAGATACAACAAGAAAAGTTACAAAAGACGTTTAAAATTTTACAAAATGTTGGAGAGAATTCTCATGCCCAGATTCAAAAGTGGTTGGGTTGAAAAGGAACCAATTTTGAACAAATTTTTCAGTAACAAACTTCGTAAAAATTTACGTCGCCTCTATCGCATCAGGAAGAACAAACTCCGATACTATTTGTTCGCTGATAGAAAATTCACGTTAAAGCAAACGAGCAGCCGCGCGAGGAAGCTCAGGCTAACGAGGTACATAAAGAAGTACGGACTTCGGAAAATTTTCCTAGGATATCGACTTCGTTTGATGAGCGCGCCGCTGGATGGCCATCCTCCGTTGCTGTGCATCGCCGTGCGCAAGCGAGCGCGCCAGCGCCGCGGTCCAGACACACGGGCGATGTCACCATCGTCATTAGTTCTACCATAATTCTGGTATGGTCACATGTATGCTATCGGCTGAATTTTGTTCACAAATTGTAGCTGTTACTGATTATATAATTATCTAGCGAACCGATGTACTAATGTCTATTTTCAGAATTGGGCCTTAGAAATAGCAATTAGTTTTGCTAAATTTTTCGGAAATAGATAATAAGTCTGTAAAAAGTACTCAATAAAAAAAATTTGTTAAGATCGTCTATTCAATTACAAATTTGCAAATTGATACAACATGAATTTTTTTTTAATATTTGCTCTTTAGCGCATTTTCTCCTTAACGGAAAAAATGTCCTATTGTGCTCGTCATGTTCGTCCGTTTGTCCATGACTTTTCGTTTTCGTTGATTTTGGCAAAATGCGCTCTCTGTCACTCACTGCAGTGAGTACTGAGTTATATTTTTTTCCATTTCTTAGGTCTTTCAGGAAATGGTCTTAATGACGCCTGGGGTAGTAGCATGGTATGCATTGCACTAGGATACGCCTTATATATCTTGCACCTGGCAATAAGCACTGAAGCTCCTACTACGTGTGACGTAGAGGATTAAACGGAGTCCCTGCATCTAAATTTTTCTGCAGAATTTGTGTTATGGACAGTGACGAGTTGATTATTACAGACTTCAAGCATAGCTTGAAATTTATTCGTGCTATTTTAAATTCATTTCACAGTGGAACAAGATTACAAATCTAACTTGAATAGGAAATGCTAATAATAGGAAAAGTATAACATTTGTAAACAAGATTGAGACAACAACACTGTTGCCTCAACTCCGTCAACCTGACCTCTCCAGATGCCTTGCCACACGTGCTGTGAAAAAGACCTGGGGGATGGCAATTCATTAGAGCCTTGTTTCCGAGCTATCCTCCTCGGCAATAATTCTGTCGAATTCTCAGCAGCAACTGTACATATCAGTGGGGTAATTCTGCCCCACTCGTGATGGTGACCGTCTTGCTGTGATGGTGACCGTCTTGCAGTGACAGCGAAACCGACAGCCACTGTACAGCAGTTGGGTACTTCTGCCCCACTCGTAATGGTGACATCTTGTAGTGACAGTGCAACCGACAGACATTGTACAGCAGTTGGGTATTTCTGCCCCACTCGTAACGTTGACATCTTGCGTAGTGACAGTGCAATGTAGTGACAGTCATTGTAGAACAGGTCCACCCGGTGCCCTCCTGCTGTTCACCAAGTAAAGTGCTTGTCGCTGCAGTTTTCTCTTTGACAGTTCAATTGAAGTTGAATACTACCAATTGCAATAAATAAATGTCTTCTAGTGAATCTGGTGCTTTGAATAAAGTAAAGTGTAGAATTTGATCAGAATTCAACTCGTAAAATTTAATTTCTTCAAAGTTTACGTACGGTTAATACCATAACAACAGTGATGCTCGGTCATGCTACTATCATTAACTTTGGCTAGTATAACTAATGTTCTCACTTGCTGTATTAACATTCGTTGCAAAGCCTCTCGGCCTAGATTGTCATCAATAATCAATAGTAGATGCTTGGGGAGTATCACTGCAATGAATTAGTATATGGTTTAGATTTACCCTCCTAATACTATGAAATAAAACTATTACGGTACTCTGGTTACTCGTATTCGTTTTTTTAGTTTAGTTGGGATGTCTGCTGATGTTGCACTGCAACGCTATCAGCCGCAAAATCTATAATTATTTCCGCGCTGAAAGACATAATCATTATTCGTCATTAGTGAAGAAACCATCTGAGAAAACCTCCAATTCACTGCAGTCTTAAGTATTTTTTAGTGCCTGTGGAAAATCTCGGCTGTTAGGCCGAACTTTAATGGCCACGTATATTCTTGACCTAACGAACCTCCCTAATTAGGAATTATAAGTATAGAAAAATGGGGCGTTTCTGGTCTTCAGTTGATGATTCATCAAAACGGGATACTCAGATGAGGGTAAATCCTGAGAGCTTAGAAGAGGGGCAACTTGCATCACTTTTGAGGCGAGTAAGAATGAAAAAAACCGCGATTTTTGCGTGGTGATTTATCTCTTCTAACCCTCAAAAATTAAGCTTCATCGTACAATAAATGTCAATGTTTTATAGTTTTGAGAATTGTTAGAGATGAATAACTCTCATTTAATGAGCAGCACATAAAGTTATATGAATAGCGAGGAAAATGGTTACCGATCGTTACGAATCCGTGGCCTCTTGTCGGATCAACGTTTATTGTACAACCAACAACGTAGCGCGAATGGCTTCACTAATGCCGTGCGCAATGGCTGTGGTAATGTAACATTTGTGGCTGCGTTAGTACACTAGAGTTCGCTGCAACGCGATCGTTTCCAGTAATTTCTTTAGTTTTTGCTGACCGTAGCACTTTAGACGGATACGTCGTCTCTAAATATGGACGCGGTTCTTTTCAACTTCCTTAAATTCTGAGCCCGCTTATTAAGAGGCGCAGGAAGAGCCGCGCATTGTCGCTGGAAATGATGTATAACAATGGAAAATGAGCGATTTTCTTAGCAAAAAGTATATAGTAGGCAATAATATATAATGCAGAATATAACTGTTTGTTGCATTTATTTCCGTACGTAAGATGCAACTGAAGCTTTAATATAATATTACCAAGGGAATATGAGATGCAGTTGTATAGAAGATGGATAAGTGACTAAATAAATTAATTCCTCGAAGATAAACTCATCTTCTTCCAGGAACCAAAGAGAACCTGTATAAAACTATTTCTCGTTCCTTCTAGTAGTAATTTTTTTCAACTTAAGACAATGGCTCGAAAATGAAAAGAATATTCACGATGGATTGAAAAAAATATAATTGATTAAAAATATCATAAAAACGCAACTTCTTCTTTTTCCAGTCATTTCAGTAGCCAGTTCGTTACTTTAACGCGTAAGAGTCGCCCCGCAACACCACATTCAACGTGGTGCACGTTGAATGTGGCGGTGCGCTAGTGACACTGGCGTGCATATATCGGCAGTACAAAGAAATGCTGCACGTTTTTTCATTAAAGAAACTTTTTTAATTAAAGCTCATACGAAACACAAACACCGAATCATACTGATTGTGACCACGTTATCAGCGGCCGGCAATCGGGCGTCTGGCCGGCAAGTTACATTGAAAATGGACTCGACGTATGGACTACGACCCAAGCCAGTCGTCTGCAGTGGACTGACGCAGAAATGAGGAGCAGAAAAAAAAGCGTTTCAAGAAGCATCTTTTACTCAGTGAACGACATCACACAAAATGGACGTGGGACTGGTATTCCAGTCGAGGGACTTTGTTTGGGGGGACTGGACTGGTATTCCAGTCGAGGGACTGTGTTCAGGGGACTTGACTCATTCCAGTCGAGGGACTGGGTTCAGGGGACTTGACTGTCATTCCAGTCGAGGGACTGGCTCCAGGAGACATGACTCATTTTAGTCGAGGGACTGGGTTTAGGGGACTTGACTGTCATTCCAGTCGAGAGACTGGGTTCAGGAGACCTGACTCATTTTAGTCGAGGGACTGGGTTTAGGGGACTTGACTGTCATTCCAGTCGAGGGACTGGGTTCAGGAGACCTGACTCATTTTAGTCGAGGGACTGGGTTCAGGGGACTTGACTGTCATTCCAGTCGAGGGACTGGGTTCAGGGGACTTGACTGATAATTCAGTACAGGGACTGGGTTCAGTGTAAAAGGTAGGAAAACGATATCTACTATGTATCCCTCTAGCAGTAAAATTAGAAACAAATTTTCAAACAAAACGGTAACGCAGAACAAATATAAATATGTACACTAGGTGTTAAGTTAAAATAGGAATAAAAGTAAGAAATGAATGCAAATAATACCTTGTCCTCAATACACGACTTTGTTTATGAGTAACTCGTTGCTACTACGTAATATGTTGAGTAACTTGTGAGAGTCGAGTCTCCAACAACCCATGCATTCATTGAGTGTCGCTAAACATGAGTAATAAAGGTTAAATTTCTCTGGAATGTAATTTTATATCAAGAGATGCACTTCCTCTCGGCCGAAACAGAACCCAAATTCCACATAATGTATCGACTCCAATCCACATCAACTTAGTGCGTTTTCAGCCGTCTGCCCGCATCGTATTTATACCTTGCAGCCACTTTCATCACATTTATACCCCGCGGTTACATACATCACATGGATACCCGGTATCCTTTTTCCTCACACAGGTAGCCTGGCATCCTTTTACATCGCATTGGAAGCCTTCATCCGCCTCCATCACATGGAAACCTGGCATACCACTTCATCACATGGGTAGCCAGTAGCCACTTACATCACCTGGATACCCTGCATCAGCCCTTCATTCCCCTCCTTCATGTAGCAAAGAGCCACCATAAATTCATGGCAGAGCGCCCGTCTTGTCGTCGAGGAAGCGCAGCATAAGCAGGAAGGGGGAGCCCTCGACAGCGACGTCCGCGAACACTTCGCGGAACTTAACCCTGTGGTGGTGTGACGGCAGGGCGACGTCGAACTGCACCGCCGCAAGGCAGAACACCTCCAGCTGGGCGACGCCCAGCTCTGGGGGAAGCAACTGGGCGGCATCCAGCTCTGGGGGATGCAACTGGGCTACCGGGACCACTGAGTGCCCAGTAGATCGGTCCAGCCGAGAAGAGGTGACTGGTATTTCTTGGTCCCCGGACTGGACCATGAGCCCTCCACCAGCGTACAGCCCCACGCGCTGTATCTGGGCAGGCCATGCAAGCACGTTGGGGAAGAGGGACCTGAGACGCGTGTCTCGTGACGCGGCCACGAGGAAGCACGTGATGAACCACACGGCAAGACAAGCAGGCTGCCGACGGGTGAAGTTACCCAGAGACATGAGCACCCACTCCTGCACCAGCGCCTCCCCGCTCTCCTCCATGCACGCCTCGAACACCTGGCAGTCCATAACTTTGATTGCATTATCCTCATTACAACTTAATGCTAGTAAACCAACAAAATTGGGTTGAAATCTTAGCATTTATAACGGCCAATAATATAATATTGGAGAACCTTGTGTATCGAAGAAACATGTAATTTCGCACTAAATTGCTGGTTGAACGCCGAAAAGGTTTCTACGAACACAGAGCCTCTAACGGATAAGTTTTCTTCACCAGACAAAATAAATTAGTAGAACGTTGAAGAATGAAGATAACATCTTTAAATGAATATATGAATTGGATATGAATATATACGAAACTAAAAATGAATATATAAGACAAAAATGAATATATAAGAAACTCATTACTACAATGCTGGGTCCATATCAAGTACAGGTTAGGATACTACGGTAGAAAGTGTGAGCTAGAGGATAGATCCTGCAGCTAGCGCGTTCATGGAGCAGCGAGCTGTAAGCTTCGTTCCTTATTTTATTTAAGGCTAACTAATAGAATCTTTTACCAGCACAAAATAGTATAGACACGAAATGATGACTTTATGGAGACACAAACCCTACTAAAAATTCGTAGTTTGACTCTCACTATATCAGCCTGCCCTGCACTCATCACTGAGTGTGATGAAGCTGACCTGGAAGAGTGTGATGGCGAGGAGGTGTGGATGAGGCTGGTGTGGTGAGATGAACTCCATGATGACCTTATTGAGGACCTGGCTGGGAGGCAGGAGGTCCAGGAGGCACAGAGGCAGCAGTGAGGCCAGGAGGCGCGCCTCGTGCAGGTAGCCTGTCTTGATGCGCTCGAACACTCCAGCCAGCCTCTCCTGCAGCAGCAGCACCCGCTCCGGCTCCTGGTCCTCTCCAGCGCCCCAGCAACTGCTGCAGGGGGACACCACTTGCTGCATTACTGCTGCTTGCTGCATTGTTGCTGCGTTACTGATGCTTGCTGCATTGTTGCTACATTTCTACTACTACATTATTGCTGCTGCTTACTGCCCCGCCAGCCATTCCTACAGCAGCAGCAGCACGCGTTCTAGTTTCTGATCCTCGTTCATAAGGCTAAACAACTCTCAAATCTGTCCGAACACGAATCCTCTTTAACAACTAATTTTATTGCGAGTGCAAAATACCAAAATTTATTAAATTAAATTAATTTATTGGACAAATTTTACAGGTGACATAAATTTATGTAAACCTATTCACAAAGCTGCCTGATATCTATGGCGACTTATCAGCCTAAATCTATGAATGAGCTTCATGCCCAAAGAAAAACCAGTTTTGAATGGTGACATATATGCACAGCGGTCGCTAAGAGGGTCAAGGAATCACTAACGCAAAATGCAATGTTTTGGAACAGAAATGCAGGTTCTGCTATCGATCGTCATTGGGATAGTTCATCTGCATGAAGTTTTGGACCCTGATACTTATCAGGGTCCAAATGCTAGGGGTCTCCAAACATCCACAGCATACGCAGCGCCCACCTGTTGGTGTAGAGCATACGCAGCGCCCACCTGTTGGCGACCCACCTGTTGGCGTAGAGCATACGCAGCGCCCACCTGTTGGCGTAGAGCATATGCAGCGCCCACCTGTTGGCGTAGAGCATACGCAGCGCCCACCTGTTGGCGTAGAGCATACGCAGCGCTCACCTGTTGGCGTAGAGCACACGCAGCGCCCACCTGTTGGCGTAGAGCATACGCAGTGCCCACCTGTTGGCGTAGAGCATACGCAGCACCCACCTGTTGGCGTACAAGAGCCTCAAGAGGAGGGGCAGGGCGGCCTGGGACACAGCGGAGGGCCCCAGCTGGACGAGGTCGAGGACGAGCTTGAGGGCGACCTCGTTGGGACCACGGCCCCCCACCCCCACCGCGGGGCACCGCACCAGCCGCTCCACCACCTCCACCACCTGCGGGAGGAGGGAGGTTATTAGAGTCTGGTCCCTCAGAGGGGACGCTGGGGATGAGGGATATTACGTAGCATGGAGTGGCAGCGTAAGCATCGCGAGTTCTGCATATTAAATCAAATGATGAGTTAAAACACGAGACGTGACCCACATGATTGATACATACGACACACCTTGGTATGCCTGGCAAACTTGATACGCCTGACACACTTGATACGTCTGACACACCTCACACGCCTGACACTCACGGTGGAGAGGAGGGCGGGAGGGGTGGAGTGCGCGGCTGCGGTGGAGAGCGCCACATGGAGGGCGGTGGAGGGCAAGCTGGCGTCCACGCTGTGGCTGTATCCCTCCACCAGGCACAGGCACAGCCGCCACATGGCCTCGCTGTGGCGCTCCCCCTCCTGCGCCACACTGGGGGAGAGACAAGGTTCAGGGGGCAATTCAAGGGAGGGGTTATTATCTAGGACAACATTTTTCGGGATCATTTTTCGGATGATCATTACTGTTAATGCGAATAATGATCGTGCAGGATCATTTTAACGCTAATTAGTCACGTCAGTAATACATCAGTATAATTACAGTCAAGGGTATCTAATTACCACCAGGGACCACGGCTATAAACTAAAAAAAAACAGCGTTGGAACACATCCATGCGGCAACATTTCTTCTCGCTTCGAGTCACCGACATGTGGAACAGCCTCCCTGATAGCATCGTTAATGCTCCGAGTATGAACATCTTCAAAAACAGACTAGACGAAGCTATGCAGGAGCATATGTTCAGTCTTAAAATGCCTAGCAAATTACGGATCAGGCAATAAGTCCAGCAGCTATCTCAATCAATCGTCAGCTATGGAAAGATCGGGTTCCAAAGGCCGGATCCCTTGTGAATCAAGTCACGAAAAGTTCAAGAATCGGCAACAGGCCATGGGCCTATTTCTTCAGTGCCGACACTTCTATTCTATTCTACTAATTATTAACATCAAGGGTTAATTACTAATTATTAACATCATTAGTTAAGCTAGCTTCATTCAATTAGTTAAAGAATGATATTATTCAAGGGACTCACGAGTCGAGGGCGTTGAGGACGAAGGAGGCCACCGCCTGCAGGAGGGCGCTAAGGGCGCCGTCGGGACCGAGGGCGTCGGGGGGCTTGGGGTCAGCGCCCCCCAGGGCTGTGGCGCCCTTGAACTGGGCGGTGATGGCCGTCAGAGCGGACCTGGGCAGCTGGGCGCCCTGCAGCAGACGAAGGGCGCCGCCCTCATGTCTGGGGGACTCGGTGGGGAGGGGGGAGGTGCCCGTGGTCGTGGTGATGGGGATTGATGAGCCCCCAGTGTGGGTGGGGAGGGACGAGGGGACGTGTAGGGTGGGTTCTAGGGTGAGTGGGGGGCGGTGGGCGAGGTGTGCCTGTAGGAGGTAGCAGGCTGCGTGGGCGGCGCCCATGCGCACACTAGCGCTGGGGGACGACAGCCCCTCCCCCACCATGCGCCCCACCCCCTCGCTGCACCCCCCATCATCCTGCAGCATATAGCGGACCACTTATTCATATATCATCTCAGCTGTTGTAATAATTATAAGTTCAACAATAACCGCACAGAATTGGTAACATTACCAGACAAGGGTTAGAAACCCGGACAAAATTGCGTCCGGTTATGTACTCCGCGCATGCAATTAGTTTGTACTTGAAAACCGGGCGCGAAAATAAATAAACTACATTAACGGACACAAAAAAAAAGCGCCAAACTGGTTAGAGTTAGGGTTAAGTGTGTAGTAAACCCTTCTTTACGTTGCTAGAGACCTTTCTACTGGGGTTGGGTCCAGCCAGGTCAAGTTTTTTTTACCTTATTTGCAATTAAAAACAAATAATTAATGTCGGGTGAAGTGGATTTATAAATATATATATACTACTAATTATAACACAACTTTATTACATGATTGAATACATATTATATATCATACTATGAATATTGTTTACATAAATAATCAATTATAATATCATAGCGAGAAGGAATAACTGGCACATTACTGTTCTCGATATTAACGGGCGATTCGACCCGTTAATACTGATTTCAATTTTCGACCAAAAAAGATCGCTGTGGTCTTGTTACCACACCGCTGTGGTCTTACTACACTGCTGTGGTCCCCCACTACAACGCTGTGGTCCCTCATCACACCGCTGTGGTCTTACTACATTGCTGTGGTCCCCCACTACACCGCTGTGGTCCACTCACCACATTGGCGGCCCTGCAGATGGCGAGGGCGCGTGCGGCGGCGAGTGTGATGAATGTGTGGGTCGTGTGGTCCTCGTGTGGATGTGTGGTGTGCAGGGCCACACATGTGTGGGCTACCCACACGAGATGGTGTGGCGACGACAGCAGCGGCACCAACACAAACAAACACCGCGCCACCTCACAAACAACGGACGAGCACACGCTTCTCTGCAGCACAAACATCAGCACAAACATGAGTGATGCGGCACAAACATCAGCACAAACATGAGTGATGCGGCACAAACATCAGCACAAACATGAGTGATGCGGCACAAACATCAGTGAAGCAGCACAAACATTGTAGCGGATTCGTTCAAGATTTCTATTTAATTTATAAAAATATTTACAAATTTTGGATTAGATTCAAATGTAAAAATAATATTTGAACGTCACCACAATGAACACTATAATAGTAGTGTTCCAACTTTTAGTAGTGTTCCAACTTCATTCCAACTTTTAGTATTTAGATTTATTCCACCAGAACCTCTCATTAGAGTAAGTACTTGAGTGTAGGAACTGTCATCCCGTACTATAATTACTTTTATTCGAAAGCTGAATTGATTTCAACTGTTTACAATCTATTCATTTTTATTTATATTTATATAACTTTTGACGATCTGTTATTTTTACAGGTTTCTTTACTTAGAGCGGAGTAGAGCGTCTTTATTTTCTCAAATTGAATTGAAGATGCTTTACCATCAGTAATCTCATGGTTAAGTGTTTGCTCTTCAAAAGCTATAAATTATATTCTTGTGATGAGTTAGAAGTTAGAAGTTAGTCCAAGGCACTAAAGTAAAGGAAAATAAGTCAAGGATCAGCAGGACTGAAGCCTATGGCGCGCTGGTAAGAACTGCTGGCCTGGGACGCTGCGTCCTTACTAAGGGGAACTAAGTTAATTCAAAGTTAATTCCTTAATTGACTTATTAACTAAGAACTAGGGGGAACTGGGGGCTGTATGGCAGGGGGTGGGAGGACGGGGTTTTGGGAAGGGGGATTTCGTGAGGGAGATTTGAGAAATGGTTTTTGGAAGAGGGTTTCATGAGAAGAATTTGGGAGGGAGGTTTAGGAACATGTTTTTGGAGACGGTTTTTTCGGAGGAGGTTTGGGAGGAAGGATTTCAGGAGGGAGAGTTTTTGAGGAGATCTTCTGGGATGGGAATTTAGGATAAAGTGTTTTTGGGAGGGGGTTTCAAAGAGAGTCTTTCATTGCTTGTTTTATATTTTAATCGCGTCGCTGTTTTACACGCACCGAGTCCCCAGGCGCGAGGCAGGCAGAGAAGACGTCGTGCAGGAGATGTGTACACGACGGCACGTCCACGCCCATGGCAGACAACAGCGTCTGCTGGGGACTGTGGTCTGCAGCCCCGTCCTCCTCCTCACCTGCACACACGTCTTTAGTACCAGGTGCAGGGTCTACAGACACTACAGCTTTAGTACGAGGTGCACGGTCTGCAGACACTACAGCTTTAGTACGAGGTGCACGGTCTGCAGACACTACAGCTTTAGTACGAGGTGCACGGTCTGCAGACACTACAGCCCGTGAACACAACACCCCCCGTGACCAAGATCAAGAGGTAAGTTATCTAAACAACTGTTACTTATTTATCCCTCACGCCCAGGGGCCGTACTTTCAAAACATTCGTAGCACCTTAAGACAACGTAAGTCCGCTAAGTGCACGTAACCACATTAGTTGGTACCTTCAAAACATTTCCGCGCCGAGCTACGTCCGAGAAGTTGTGCACAACTTTACGCCGGTTGGTCAACAAACCCTTCTCTACTCTGTAGGCGCATAAACGTGCATCTGGGACATTATGCTGTATATATTATGATTCGTGAAGCTGTATAATAACAGCTAAAGCTGTTATGCTGTATGTATTATATACTGTACGTGCATATTATATACTGTACGTGTATGAAGCTGTACTAATCATAAATGAAGCTGTTATGCTGTATATATTACACTGACCGCAGAGAGCAGTGCTGAGGGCAGCAGTGCTGAGGCTGAGGGAGGAGCACATGAGGAGGGCGGGGTCAGGGAGGTGGGGGGCGTGCTGGGTGCCCCCCAGCACCCTACGGCCCATTAGCTCCCCCAGGGCCTCGTCCACAGCCCCACGCTCCCCACACCTGTACCCAACACATCGTTATGAAAAATGTCTTTATAAAAAATAATATATAAAATATATCAATAAAATATACCAGTACTCTAAATCTAAAGAAAAAATCTCTAAGTTATACTTGAATCACAAATGAAATGTAATCAACTTACAATTTTATGAAAAATCTTTAATTTATAAATCTCTAAATTACTAATCTATTAAACCCCCCAAAAGTCGAGGGGGAAATAAATATATATTGTTATTAAATTAAATTTAATACATTATTAATTTCTAGTAAATTTTAAAATATTAAGGAGTAAAATTAAATTTTTAGGATTAGTTAATGTTTTGTTAAATTTATGATACTGACGGCGGTGGGGGCGGTGGGGGGGCGGCGGTGTGGGGGCTGCCAGGGGTTGGCAGGAGTTGTGTGTGTGCCAGCAGTCCTGCCACCCCACGCAGACACACACACAAGCTCTGTGTACACATGTGTACTTCAATAAACTAACACAGTTTTTACACATTATCATACATTATGGATTCACTTCAATAAACTAACACAACTTCAGCACATTATCATATATTATGCATTTATCTCATTAAACTAACACAAGTTCTACACATTATGATGTATTATGTATTTATCTCAACGAATTAACACAACTTATACACATTATTACATATTTTTTATCAACATGGTCAACAAACCATCCCAGAGAAAAGTTAGTCTAATGTTATAATATGATAACATAATATAATGATATAATGTGATCATATAACGATACATATAATATGCATTGAGCTGCATGGGCAGCAACATGGCATGTGGCGGTCCCGGTAGGTCCCAGCACTCACCGGGTCCCGGTAGGTCCCAGCACTCACCTGGTCCCGGTAGGTCCCAGCACTCGCCTGGTCCCAGTAGGTCCCAGCACTCGCCTGGTCCCAGTAGGTCCCAGCACTCACCTGGTCCCGATAGGTCCCAGCACTCACCTGGTCCCGGTAGGTCCCAGCACTCACCTGGTCCCGGTAGGGCTGGTCATGGTCCCCAGACGCGTCCCCAGAGAGGAGGTTCAGCACGGACAGCAGGGACATGAACGTCTCCTCGAACTGCTGCTTGCCAGCCCACCCCAGCAGCTGGGCCCTGGGGGGGGGGTGGGGATTAGTGAGGCTTATGGTGGGGAGGTGGGGCTAACGGTGGGGAGGTGGGGATTAGTGGGGCTAAGGGTGGGGAGGTGGGGATTAGTGGGGCTAATGGTGGGACGAATGGTGCTAGTGAGGCTAATGCAATATCACTACAACTGACGACAGCTGTAGAGTGACCGTCGCAGCCACGGCCACGACACCGTGTGTGTATCACGGTTCATGTACGGGCGCTTCTATGTGCACAAAAATCAATACTAAAAACGGTGAATAACTCAGGAGATAATATGTAATATTATAATAATACAATAACTATACAGTATAATAGTTCCAGGATGAGACAATTAATTGTTATAGAAAAGTCAATTTAAAAAAAATCATTTCTTGTAGAGAATAAGAAATGAGCAGGAATTAGCAAATTAATTATATTGGTGACAATTATAAAGGTATAATATAATTATATATATTACTTATATACTTATATATAATATTATATTACTGAAGACGGATATATATAGTAATATAATTATATATAATTATATTGCTATTCACCTGAAGACGAACTGCTTGAGGGCCTCAGGCTCCTGTAGGAGGTGAGGGGGCAGAGGGGGGAGGGAGGAGAGGGAAGTGAGGGTAGGCTGCCACCCCGCCCCCCACAGGTCGGGGGGGCACCGCACCACTCCCCCCACACACGGTACACGACACAGCCCCACCACGACCCGTCTGTAATACAGGGTGCTGTGTAGAAGCAATTCAAGGGTTTGGCTTTAAAAACCCGAAAAACCCTTAGTCCATGGTTTTAAAACCAAGGGTTTGGCTTTAAAACCCCGAAAAACCCTTAGTCCATGATTTTAAAATCAAGGGTTTGGCTTTGAAACCCCGAAAAACCCTTATTCTATGGTTTTAAAACTATGGGTTTGGCTTTAAAACCCCCAAAAACCTTTAGTCTATGGTTTTAAAACTATGGGTTTGGCTTTAAAACCCCCAAAAACCTTTAGTCCATGGTTTTAAAACTATGGGCTTGAATTATTCACCTTAAGATCTCACAAGCTCAGAGCAAGCACGGTAGACTTGAACTCAAACTCTAATGGCTCTGTTGAACACGTGCTACTCCGTTTTCAACAAATCTACCTCAGCGTAGCCATGGTCTATAGACCACATGCATCGGGTAATTTCAAAAGATTTAACCTCAGATTTAAATTTAATTTAACCTCAGCGTAGCTATAAACCACCTGCATCGGACAATTTCTACAATTTCCAGGGCTGGACTGGGAGATTTCAATTACGCACCGGTAATTACCGGTGTTCTATGGAGCCACTCTGTGCGCCCTACGGAAAAAAGACGGGGGTATTCGCCCCGTAGCGGTTGGGAACACCTTGCGTCGCTTGGCTACCAAGGTTGGAGCATGGCCATTGTCCTGTCTCTTATACACATCTAGANGTCTGATTAGTCCAAGAAGTTTGTTGGATGTGTTAGCTTGCGTTTCAACATGCTTAGAAAATTTCAGCTCCTTGTCGACATAAACTCCGAGATCTTTTTCCACACTAGACTTTACAATCATTTTTCTCTCGTTGTAACCATGTCTTCTCATACTGTAATCTTGCTGTTCATTGTTCCTGTCTCTTATACACATCTAGATGTGTATAAGAGACAGGTGTAGGCCACCATCAGAGGCGTTAAGGTCGGGGCCCTGATCATTGACATGAAACCATTCCCTGTTTTTAATTAATAAAATCAATTCTTTTTTTTTGTTGGAATGGTGAGTGTGGGAGGCCTTTAAAAAAAAAATTACCACAATAATGGAGGATTCTTCAATTTACCACGTATATGTAAGTTGGATAAACTCAGACGGTTTGGACGGGAACAACAGAGACAAAAATCAAGAGGCTAAACTAGTGCAGTTTGCTGCGGAACGCTTGCTCAGTCAGCAAGTACGGCTGCCAACAAGGGAACACAATATCCTCGATCTATTATTCACTAATAATGAAAGAATGGTGGTTGACGTTCGGGTTGAAAAGATCTCACTGTTGGACCACCGCCTGGTGATGGTGGATACGACAATTGGAACTGATACCCAGCACAGCTCTATACCCAAAAAGGGGTTGGCAGGACTTAACTTCCACCATCGAAGTAGGAACTGGGGAGGAATTTGGAATTAACTCGTTGAAATTAATACAAGAGAATAGTTTCGTGAGATTTAAGCTAATGACATTTAAACAGAACTATATGAAAAACTGATGCAGGTATGTGCACGCTATACACCGAGAAGAGCGGGCTCTGAAGTTCGCAACATTCAGAGACAAATCACCAAGAGAAAACGCATACGAATAAATAAACAAATACTAGCTAAAACCACTAGTTATATGAGGAGACTGAAACTAGTAGAGCTTCTCAAGGCACCAGAACTCAGGTTGCAGGACTCGCACAGAACACAGAACATGCCGTCGAGGAACGAGTGTTTGAGGTCAGCAAAAGAATCTCAAGTATTTTTTTCAATGCGCTCAGTCCAAGGCTAAAATAAAAGCGCCAATGCGCCCGCTGCAGGTGATGCCAGACGCCACACGACAGCGCCACACGACACGCCACAAGAGACGTCACACGACACGCCACAAGAGACAGCAACATTACCTGATGTGTGGCGTTAGTGTGTGTGGCAGCGTTGATGGCATGTGGCGTTGCTCGAGCCACACGAGGAGCTGCATGAGACGTCCCGCTGCCACACCCACGCCACCAGCCTCGCCTGACAGACTCTGCCACACGCCCTCTGCCAACCTGTCATGTGGCTAAAATTATTATATTGTGGCGAGTGTGGCGGGGGTGGCAAGTGTGGCGGAGGTAGCAAGTGTGGCGGAGGTAGCAAGTGTGGCGGCACTTACGTGGGCAGTGTGGCTGGGGCGACGAGTGTGGCGAGTGTGGCGTGCACGGCGGCCACCATGGCGCACAGGACGCTGGTGTGGTCCATGTGGCTGAGGCGGTGGCTGAGTGTGGCGTTGCTGAGCACCTCAGCCACACACGCCACACTCTCACAGATGAGCCACACGCTCGCCTCGCCACAATGCAGCCGCAGCACCAGCACCTGCACAATATAATAACATTAACAATTATTGATATTATTAATTATTATTATTTTATTACTATGAAATAATAATATAATTACAATATTATTATTAATTATTCTTAATTAGTGATATTATAATAACATTATAATTATTTTATTATTAATAATTGTTACTAGTAATAAAATTATTATTATTATTATTTAATAATATCAAATAATATTGATAATTGATATTTGTATTAATAATATTTTAATTAATTATTATACATCATTTTATTGACCGCTTCGTAGCACAATTAAAATATCTGCTTTTGAAAGTAATGGCCAGGACCACAATAGCGGTCCAATGGATCTAATGGTCAGGACCACAATAGTGGTCCAATGGATCTAATGGCCAGGACCACAGTAGTGGTCCAATGGATCTAATGGCCAGGACCACAGTAGCGGTCCAATGGATCTAATGGTCAGGACCACATGTGGTCCAATGGATCTAATGGTCAGGACCACATGTGGTCCAATGGATCTAATGGCCAGGACCCCATGTGGTCCAATGGATCTAATGGCCAGGACCAAATGGCAAGTGGCATGTGGCAAGTGGCACCTCGAGAAGCAGGAGGCAGTAGCGCAGCAGTGGCACCGCATGGGTGGCACTCAGGTGGCACTGCAGGTGCTGCAGGTGGCACCTGACGGCAGGTGCCAGCACCTCGACCAGCTGCCCCAGCTGGTAGCCTTGCAGGTGGCACTCCTGCAGCAGCTGGTGCAGGCGGTCGCTGTACTTGTTGCCACCACCTGCAATATGGCGGGAATAAACTAAAACAAAAATATTAATACCAGTACAGGATGTGGTGCGTGGTGATGTGGTGCGTGGTGATGTGGTGCGTGGTGATGTGGTGCGTGGTGATGTGGTGCGTAGCAAGTATGTATTAGCTAACCCTAGCTCTGCTGATGTAGGCGTCTTATGATGACGTATTATACGGTATTGATAAATGAATGATAAAATAGATTATATTGATATATTAAAAACAACATAGATGCTTATGATGGAGGAATAGTATAGCAACGAGGTGAGGGCTGGCCGGTGTCATGATGTGCTGCTGGTAATTAAGATATTACTTTATCATGAAGATAATATCTTGTCGTGAATATAATAATTTATAAAGATAATATCTAATCACTACAATAATACCATGTCATGATTGTGGTTAACCCTGATAAACACAGATGACTGTGACTAAGCTTGACCAACACACAGAACTGTGACTAACGTTAAGGTACTACCATGACTGTTGTTGAGCCCTATGAACTGCACCGTCAGTGGGGCGCCCAGCCTGTACTGTGACAAGCTTTCAAGTCTTATCGTTCTTGTTTTCCTCCTGTTCCTGATCCCGGCCTCCAACCTACACACAAACCCTGCACCTACCACCACCAGCCGACATACCACCATCAGCCGACATACTACTACCAGCCGACATACCACCATCAGCCGACATACCACCACCAGCCGACATACCACCACCAGCTAACCTATCACCACCAGCCAACTTACCCACCAGCCAACCTACCACCACCAGCCGACATACCACCACCAGTCGACATACCACAACCTACCACCATGACTTCGCTGCAACCTACCGGCCTGCAGATCTACCAGGCCGTCAGTCTGAAGGCCTTAAATAAAACTTTCTGGTAAGTCTATGACTGACCTGGTCGGTAGTCGGGATGTGGCTTAGGCAGCAACGCCACAATGGCACTGACCTGGTCGGTAGTCGGGATGTGGCTTAGGCAGCAACGCCACAATGGCACTGACCTGGTCGGTAGTCGGGATGTGGCTTAGGCAGTAATGCCACAATGGCATTAACACGCCGCATGAGCGCCACACAGGCAGCTGTATAGAGCGGGTGTTGAGAGCTGCTGACGCTGCTGTTGCTGCTGCCAGTGCTGACGCTGCTGGTGTTGCTGCTGTTGGATCTGTTGCTGTTGGGGCTGCTGTTGTTGCTGGCGGCACCTGACGGCGCAACGCGACGAGGTCTCGCAGCCTGTACATTAAATTCAAGCTTAGCTTGCATGCTAATTACTCCAATTAATGATCATCATAGACATATAACTTCTAAACACAAATTTTGGTCAAATATCGTCACTCATGAGGCTAAGGTATCCCAACTTTAAACTAAATAAGTACAAATCATAGCAGAGTACAGAGGGATCTGACAATTTTTTAGTCAAACACATTATTGGATGTGCTATCGCTACTCACTCATGTACACGTAGCGGTACAAGTGCACTCGTAGCGGCCTAAATACACATACCCGAATACAATTTAAAGGTGGGGCGCGACTCTGCATTAGGGTCCGCCTAAGACTCGGGGAGCACGTAAATCAGCTTCTACTAGCTCGGTATGACTCGGCTCGGCCAACCCTCCTGATACTCTCAGGCGTTTATATAGTTGCAAAAGAGATTCTGACCAGAAACTGATTTCGATCGGTTGGCCCATTAGACCCAGAATTAATAACTTTTCCTTGACTGTTGTGACTATTCGGCCGAAGTCTGGGCGGTCCCCGAATTTTGATAGGGTAGCGGCCTAAATACACATAGCGGTCAATTTATCGTCTGTGATTGGTGTGATTAGTTTTAAAGGACGTCAGTAATTGGCTGACGGGGGTTAAAAACTCGTAACTACTTCTGATATTGCGGCTCCAAAATTTTCCTCCTATATTTTGTCGGCCTCGTAATTCCGACGACGTCTCTTCTCACTGGTCTGGCCGCACAACACAGAAAGAAAATAACTTTGTTGCGGTCGACACGTCATGTTCACTTAGGAATAGATTGATTAACGTCATGATTACTGGGATAATCAACGGGCTAATTAAGGGCTGATCACTGGGCTAATCAAGGGCCCATTACTGGGCTAATCAATGGGCTAATTAATGGCTGATTACTGGGGTAATCAATTTGCTAATTATGGGCCAATTACTGGGCTAATTATGGGCCGATTACCGAGGTGATCAATGGGTTGATTGATGCGTTGATACCCAAAAAATTTTTGAAAATAATCATGGCCTGTTACAGAGGCCTGCAGAGTGGCATGCTATAGCGACATACAGAGTGGCATGCTACAGTAGTAAGCTTTGTCACCTGGCGTGTGGCATGCAGACCGTACAGCATGGCATGCTAGTCACCTGGCGTGTGGAATGCAGACCGTACAGCATGGCATGCTAGTCACCTGGCGTGTGGCATGCAGACCGTACAGCATGGCATGCTAGTCACCTGGCGTGTGGCATGCAGACCGTACAGCATGGCATGCTGCAGCAGGCGGCAGTCGAAGCTGTCACGCTGCAGCACGGCGCTCAGCTCAGCGGCATCCAGCGGCAGCAGCAGCGCGCAGCATTCCTCAGCACTGCAGCACGACCCACGCTCACACCTGTGGGGTGAGCGTAGGGAGGGGTGAGTGTAGGGAGGAGGGAGGAGTGATTGTATGGAGTACGAGGCGTGTCCGTAAAATAAGTTCCACGGGCTGCCGCTGGCGCTAGGATCGTTTCTATGCGCGGCTAGGCAACAGAGGCCGAGGCTAACTCCAAGCCCTTACCAAGCCAGCCTCCCTGCGACGTCCTGCCTTACCAAGCCAGCCTCCCTGCGACGCTTGGTCTTGCCCCAGCAGGCGTCAGCGATGGAGCTTCCTCTTGCGTCTTCCGCAAGCAGCGAGTTGCGTTCTCTTATTCGTTTCCTGGCCGCTCAGAAGAAATCGGCGCAGGAATTTCAGTAAGAACTTTGTCAAGTGTATGGGGAAGAGTGTATGAGCTCCAGGGTGGTGCGCAGCTGGGTCAGGGACTTTAAAAAATGGCCCGAATTGACAACTGAAAATAGCCCGAGTTGGGGAATCAGACAACCTGCCTCTGTTGCCTAGTCGCGCATAAGAAATGATCCAAACGCCAGCGGCGGCCCGTGGAACTTATTTTCAGAGACATGCCTCGTACAATTGCTGCTGACACGACGCACCTGCTGCTGACACGACGCACCTGCTGCTGACACGACGCACCTGCTGCTGACAGACGCACCTGCTGCTGATAAGACGCACCTGCTGCTGATAAGACGCAGCGATAAGGAGCTGTCAACATGGCGGCTGGTGAGACGCATAACATCTGCAGGCTGCTGCTGCTGCTCGCTGCCCTCCAGCTGCAGCTGCAGCGCCTGTAGCTGCGCAGCAACTGCAGCACTCCTGCACACGTCAACATCATTTACATAACCGGTCGAACAATTCAACATCAACATAAAATATCAGAACATAATCAACGTTAATTTCAACAAACATCATCAGCAAAATTGTGTTGAGAGTTGGGGTGGTGGCGGGAGTCAGGGACGTGGCTGGGGGTCGGGGTCTGGGTCAGGGTCAGGGTCATGGCCGGGGTCAGGGTCAGGGTTGTAGTGGGAGTCGTGGTCGAGGTCGGGGTCGTGGCGGGAGGTCGTGGCGGGAGTCAGGGTCGTGGCGGGAGTCAGGGTCGTGGCGGGAGTCAGGGTCGTGGCGGGAGTCAGGGTCGTGGCGGGAGTCAGGGTCGGGGCACCACCTGGAGGCGACGACGCCGGCCAGGTGGCCCGAGGTGTAGGGCTGCAGGTGGTGAGGCGCCAGCTGTGCGTGCACGGCAGCACCAGCTGGGGAGAGCAGGAAGTCCAGGCGCCGCTGCAGGAGCGGCAGGAGGCGCGGCAGGAGGTGCAGAAGGAGGGGCGAGCACAGCAGCTCCTGCAGCAGGAAGAGCAGCAGGGCGCCGCTCTGGCTGCTGTGTACACCTCCTGCAACTGCAAGCACAGCCTGCCCGTCTGCCACCTGCAACACGGGTACAGCTGGTGTACTGTGCACCTCCTGCAACACGGGTACAGCTAATGTACTGTGCACCTCCTGCAACACGGGTACAGCTGGTGTACTGTGCACCTCCTGCTAAAAGTTGAGCGTACACCCTCCAGTAGTCGAGCACAGCAGAACACGTACATATATTAATTAATTATCAACTTGTCACAGGTAGTGTATTTTACTACAAACTATGATATTGAGCTCTATATATTAAGCTCTACCTGAGGATCGGGTTTCGTTGACTAAGGTAGTGAGGATAAGTAAGACACATCAGTCCAGATAATGTATCTTGTATACGGAGTTGTAATACAGAGTTGCGATACAGAGTTATGAGCTACGGCATCGACCGTAAGGTCGGAGACTCAAACTACACGCTACATCGCGGAGTGCTTATCAGCTATATGGGGCTCTGCTTAAGGTTGCTAGACCTTTTATAAGCTCCGCTTCCGCCCACTACTGAGGTCTTGATCGCGTGATCTATCACGTGTCTATCAGATGTTGACTCGTGGACTCAATAGCTAACTAGGTCTGTTGGTAAACACATTAGGACTTGTTTCCGCGACCTACTCTCGGACAAACTCCCCCACGCTTGCCTACCACACAACATCCCTCAACAACGCTGGTCAACAGCCTCAATGTTATAGTATCACTTCTTTAGTTAACTTACCAGCTAAGAACATCAATAACTGTCGGTGAGGTGTCCCGCAGGAGCCTAAAGTATCACATGGGAGCAGTTTCTGTACAACTAAAACACGCCATGAAGATGCCATTTAATCTCAATTTTGCATTCCAGGCCAGAGAAATGCAACTATTTCAGGCCTCAATTATATGGAAATTTTATTATTAATCCTCCATGCTATGTGTTGTGGGATCCTTTAGCTTAATATTATAACGGTGTGGCAACGGTGAAGTCGGATTGGATGTACAGGGAGCACAACGTGTATGTGTACGTGGCTTCGGATGTATTTAATATAATTATTAAATATTAATAAACCCTGGATATAACTGTTATAAAACTATTGTATAATCACTGGAAAACTTATTTATTACAGTTATATCCTGGGCAACCTAGAGGAACCTACTTTATTGAGAGTTGGTTGCATTGGTTGCTAGAAAAATTTTGCTTGTCAATTGCACTGAGTATTGCAAAACTGAGTCGGAAGGATTCTGCTATTCATTATTCGTATAAAGACTATTTGTTACTCACTCATTCCGTTACTCGTTACTCACTCTCACCCGTAATTAGTAGTTCAGCTCAAATAAGTGCACATACAAATAAATATTAATAGATATTCACACAGAATCATATCATAGTCAATACGAAAATAAAATTGACATCGAGCTATATAAGCAAGTGCAGGAAATTCTACTTCATCGCTCACACCTTCATGAGTAGCCAATACAAACTGCGATTGAGCTAACGATGCAATTTAAATAAACTTCATTTGCTAAGTTAAATAATTTCTAACAGCAAAAATTTCCCCATTAAAAGGGAATATATTCCTTCTAATTAGAACGACTGCAACAAATCTAAAAAATTATGATAAAAAAATTTAATGAAATTCAGAAAAAAAACACTCACGCTGAGCAGCGGCGCAGCAGCGCGCGAGCTGAGCGCATGCAGCAGCAGTGCAGACGCTGCACCGCTGGCGTGCACGACGCGCAGCAGCTGCTGCACGCTGCGCTCCTCGTGCAGCAGCACCACGTCCTGCACGTGCAGCACCAGCAGCCACCGCAGCCAGTCGCCCTCGACAACGTGCCGCACCTGAGGGGAGAGTGAGGGGAGAGTGAGGGGAGAGTGAGGGAGAAGTGAGGGGAGAGTGAGGGAAGAGTGAGGGGAGAGTGAGGGGAG